>NW_026988730.1:0-86078 GCF_030222135.1 Aotus nancymaae
GGTTGTCAATGTGTGCACTCAACTTCCAGAGTTAAACCCGTGTGTGGATTCAGCAGTCTGCAAACACTTTCTCTGCAGAGTCCCCAAACAGGCGTTTTCAGCCCATTACTGGCATATGGAAGAAACAGCAGTAAGCACAGGGAAATATCTGCGTCTAAATCCAAAAAGCAGCTATCTAACAGAACGGTTGTCAATGTGTGCACTCAACTTCCAGAGTTAAACCCGTGTGTGGATTCAGCAGTCTGCAAACACTTTCTCTGCAGAGTCCCAAAACAGGCGTTTTCAGCCCACTACCGGCATATGGAAGAAACAGCAGTAAGCACAGGGAAATAGCTGCTTCTAAATCCAAAACGCAGCTATCTAACAGAACGGTTGTCAATGTGTGCACTCAACTTCCAGAGTTAAACCCATGTGTGGATTCAGCAGTCTGCAAACACTTACTCTGCAGAGTCCCAAAACAGGCGTTTTCAGCCCTTTACCGGCATATGGAAGAAACAGCAGTAAGCACAGGGAAATATCTGCTTCCAAATCCAAAACGCAGCTATCTAACAGAACGGTTGTCAATGTGTGCACTCAACTTCCAGAGTTAAACCGGTGTGTGGATTCAGCAGTCTGCAAACACCTTCTCTGCAGAGTCCCAAAACAGGCGTTTTCAGCCCATTACCGGCATAGGGAAGAAACAGCAGTAAGCACAGGGAAATATCTGCTTCTAAATCTGAAACACAGCTATCTAACAGAACGTTTGTCAATGTGTGCACTCAACTTCCAGAGTTAAACCGGTGTGTGAATTCAGCAGTCTGCAAACCCTTTCTCTGCAGAGTCCCAAAACAGGCGTTTTCAGCCCGTTACCGGCATATGGAAGAAACAGCAGTAACCACAGGGAAATATCTGCTTCTAAATCCAAAACGCAGCTATCTAACCGAACGGTTGTCAATGTGTGCACTCAACTTCCAGAGTTAAACCCGTGTGTGGATTCAGCAGTCTGCAAACACTTTCTCTGCAGAGTCCCAAAACAGGCGTTTTCAGCCCATTACCGGCATATGGAAGAAACAGCAGTAAGCACAGGGAAATATCTGCTTCTAAATCCAAAACGCAGCTATCTAACAGAACGGTTGTCAATGTGTGCACTCAACTTCCAGAGTTAAACCCGTGTGTGGATTCATCAGTCTGCAAACACTTTCTCTGTAGAGTCCCAAAACAGGCGTTTTCAGCCCATTACCGGCATATGGAAGAAACAGCAGTAAGCACAGGGAAATATCTGCTTCTAAATCCAAAACACAGCTATCTAACAGAACGGTTGTCAATGTGTGCACTCAACTTCCAGAGTTAAACCCGTGTGTGGATTCAGCAGTCTGCAAACACTTTCTCTGCAGAGTCCCAAAACAGGCGTTTTCAGCCCATTACCGGCATAGGGAAGAAACAGCAGTAAGCACAGGGAAATATCTGCTTCTAAATCCAAAACGCAGCTATCTAACAGTACGGTTGTCAATGTGTGCACTCAACTTCCAGAGTTAAACCGGTGCGTGGATTCAGCAGTCTGCAAACACCTTCTCTGCAGAGTCCCAAAACAGGCGTTTTCAGCCCATTACTGGCATAGGGAAGAAACAGCAGTAAGCACAGGGAAATATCTGCTTCTAAATCCGAAACACAGCTATCTAACAGAACGGTTGTCAATGTGTGCACTCAACTTGCAGAGTTAAACCCGTGTGTGGATTCAGCAGTCTGCAAACCCTTTCTCTGCAGAGTCCCAAAACAGGCGTTTTCAGCCCGTTACCGGCATATGGAAGAAACAGCAGTAAGCACAGGGAAATATCTGCTTCTAAATCCAAAACGCAGCTATCTAACAGAACGGTTGTCAATATGTGCATTCAACTTCCAGAGTTAAACCCGTGCGTGGATTCAGCAGTCTGCAAACACTTTCTCTGCAGAGTACCAAAACAGGCGTTTTCAGCCCATTACCGGCATATGGAAGAAACAGCAGTAACCACAGGGAAATATCTGCTTCTAAATCCAAAACGCAGCTATCTAACAGAACGGTTGTCAATGTGTGCACTCAACTTCCAGAGTTAAACCCGTGCGTGGATTCAGCAGTCTGCAAACACTTTCTCTGCAGAGTCCCAAAACAGGCGTTTTCAGTCCATTACCGGCATATGGAAGAAACAGCAGTAAGCACAGGGAAATATCTGCTTCTAAATCCAAAACACAGCTATCTAACAGAACGGTTGTCAATGTGTGCACTCAACTTCCAGAGCTAAACCCGTGTGTGGATTCAGCAGTCTGCAAACCCTTTCTCTGCAGAGTCCCAAAACAGGCGTTTTCAGCCCGTTACCGGCATATGGAAGAAACAGCAGTAAGCACAGGGAAATATCTGCTTCTAAATCCAAAACGCAGCTATCTAACAGAACGGTTGTCAATGTGTGCACTCAACTTCCATAGTTAAACCCGTGTGTGGATTCAGCAGTCTGCAAACACTTTCTCTGCAGAGTCCCAAAACAGGCGTTTTCAGCCCATTACCGGCATATGGAAGAAACAGCAGTAAGCACAGGGAAATATCTGCTTCTAAATCCAAAACGCAGCTATCTAACAGAACGGTTGTCAATGTGTGCACTCAACTTCCAGAGTTAAACCCGTGTGTGGATTCAGCAGTCTGCAAACACTTTCTCTGCAGAGTCCCAAAACAGGCGTTTTCAGCCCATTACTGGCATATGGAAGAAACAGCAGTAAGCACAGGGAAATATCTGCTTCTAAATCCAAAACGCAGCTATCTAACAGAACGGTTGTCAATGTGTGCACTCAACTTCCAGAGTTAAACCCGTGCGTGGATTCAGCAGTCTGCAAACACTTTCTCTGCAGAGTCCCAAAACAGGCGTTTTCAGTCCATTACCGGCATATGGAAGAAACAGCAGTAAGCACAGGGAAATATCTGCTTCTAAATCCAAAACGCAGCTATCTAACAGAACGGTTGTCAATGTGTGCACTCAACTTCCAGAGTTAAACCCGTGCGTGGATTCAGCAGTCTGCAAACAGTTTCTCTGCAGAGTCCCAAAACAGGCGCTTTCAGCCCATTACCGGCATATGGAAGAAACAGCAGTAAGCACAGGGAAATATCTGCTTCTAAATCCAAAACACAGCTATCTAACAGAACGGTTGTCAATGCGTGCACTGAACTTCCAGAGTTAAACCCGTGTGTGGATTCAGCAGTCTGCAAACCCTTTCTCTGCAGAGTCCCAAAACAGGCGTTTTCAGCCCGTTGCCGGCATATGGAAGAAACAGCAGTAAGCACAGGGAAATATCTGCTTCTAAATCCAAAACGCAGCTATCTAACAGAACGGTTGTCAATGTGTGCACTCAACTTCCAGAGTTAAACCCGTGTGTGGATTCAGCAGTCTGCAAACACTTTCTCTACAGAGTCCCAAAACAGGCGTTTTCAGCCCATTACCGGCATAGGGAAGAAACAGCAGTAAGCACAGGGAAATATATGCTTCTAAATCCAAAACGCAGCTATCTAACAGAACGGTTGTCAATGTGTGCACTCAACTTCCAGAGTTAAACCGGTGCGTGGATTCAGCAGTCTGCAAACACTTTCTCTGCAGAGTCCCAAAACAGGCGTTTTCAGCCCATTACCGGCATAGGGAAGAAACAGCAGTAAGCACAGGGAAATATCTGCTTCTAAATCCGAAACACAGCTATCGAACAGAACGGTTGTCAATGTGTGCACTCAACTTCCAGAGTTAAACCCGTGTGTGGATTCAGCAGTCTGCAAACACTTTCTCTGCAGAGTCCCAAAACAGGCGTTTTCAGCCCATTACTGGCATATGGAAGAAACAGCAGTAAGCACAGGGAAATATCTGCTTCTAAATCCAAAATGCAGCTATCTAACAGAACGGTTGTCAATGTGTGCACTCAACTTCCAGAGTTAAACCCGTGTGTGGATTCAGCAGTCTGCAAACACTTTCTCTGTAGAGTCCCAAAACAGGCGTTTTCAGCCCATTACCGGCATATGGAAGAAACAGCAGTAAGCACAGGGAAATATCTGCTTCTAAATCCAAAACACAGCTATCTAACAGAACGGTTGTCAATGTTTGCACTCAACTTCCAGAGTTAAACCCGTGTGTGGATTCAGCAGTCTGCAAACACTTTCTCTGCAGAGTCCCAAAACAGGCGTTTTCAGCCCATTACCGGCATAGGGAAGAAACAGCAGTAAGCACAGGGAAATATCTGCTTCTAAATCCAAAACGCAGCTATCTAACAGAACGGTTGTCAATGTGTGCACTCAACTTCCAGAGTTAAACCGGTGCGTGGATTCAGCAGTCTGCAAACACCTTCCCTGCAGAGTCCCAAAACAGGCGTTTTCAGCCCATTACTGGCATAGGGAAGAAACAGCAGTAAGCACAGGGAAATATCTGCTTCTAAATCCGAAACACAGCTATCTAACAGAACGGTTGTCAATGTGTGCACTCAACTTCCAGAGTTAAACCCGTGTGTGGATTCAGCAGTCTGCAAACCCTTTCTCTGCAGAGTCCCAAAACAGGCGTTTTCAGCCCGTTACCGGCATATGGAAGAAACAGCAGTAAGCACAGGGAAATATCTGCTTCTAAATCCAAAACGCAGCTATCTAACAGAACGGTTGTCAATATGTGCACTCAACTTCCAGAGTTAAACCCGTGCGTGGATTCAGCAGTCTGCAAATACTTTCTCTGCAGAGTCCCAAAACAGGCGTTTTCAGCCCATTACCGGCATATGGAAGAAACAGCAGTAAGCACAGGGAAATATCTGCTTCTAAATCCAAAACGCAGCTATCTAACAGAACGGTTGTCAATGTGTGCACTCAACTTCCAGAGTTAAACCCGTGCGTGGATTCAGCAGTCTGCAAACACTTTCTCTGCAGAGTCCCAAAACAGGCGTTTTCAGTCCATTACCGGCATATGGAAGAAACAGCAGTAAGCACAGGGAAATATCTGCTTCTAAATCCAAAACACAGCTATCTAACAGAACGGTTGTCAATGTGTGCACTCAACTTCCAGAGTTAAACCCGTGTGTGGATTCAGCAGTTTGCAAACACTTTCTCTGCAGAGTCCCAAAACAGGCGTTTTCAGCCCATTACTGGCATATGGAAGAAACAGCAGTAAGCACAGGGAAATATCTGCTTCTAAATCCAAAACGCAGCTATCTAACAGAACGGTTGTCAATGTGTGCACTCAACTTCCAGAGTTAAACCCGTGCGTGGATTCAGCAGTCTGCAAACCCTTTCTCTGCAGAGTCCCAAAACAGGCGTTTTCAGCCCATTACTGGCATATGGAAGAAACAGCAGTAAGCACAGGGAAATATCTGCGTCTAAATCCAAAAAGCAGCTATCTAACAGAACGGTTGTCAATGTGTGCACTCAACTTCCAGAGTTAAACCCGTGTGTGGATTCAGCAGTCTGCAAACACTTTCTCTGCAGAGTCCCAAAACAGGCGTTTTCAGCCCATTACCGGCATATGGAAGAAACAGCAGTAAGCACAGGGAAATAGCTGCTTCTAAATCCAAAACGCAGCTATCTAACAGAACGGTTGTCAATGTGTGCACTCAACTTCCAGAGTTAAACCCGTGTGTGGATTCAGCAGTCTGCAAACACTTACTCTGCAGAGTCCCAAAACAGGCGTTTTCAGCCCTTTACCGGCATATGGAAGAAACAGCAGTAAGCACAGGGAAATATCTGCTTCTAAATCCAAAACGCAGCTATCTAACAGAACGGTTGTCAATGTGTGCACTCAACTTCCAGAGTTAAACCGGTGTGTGGATTCAGCAGTCTGCAAACACCTTCTCTGCAGAGTCCCAAAACAGGCGTTTTCAGCCCATTACCGGCATAGGGAAGAAACAGCAGTAAGCACAGGGAAATATCTGCTTCTAAATCCGAAACACAGCTATCTAACAGAACGGTTGTCAATGTGTGCACTCAACTTCCAGAGTTAAACCGGTGTGTGAATTCAGCAGTCTGCAAACCCTTTCTCTGCAGAGTCCCAAAACAGGCGTTTTCAGCCCGTTACCGGCATATGGAAGAAACAGCAGTAAGCACAGGGAAATATCTGCTTCTAAATCCAAAACGCAGCTATCTAACCGAACGGTTGTCAATGTGTGCACTCAACTTCCAGAGTTAAACCCGTGTGTGGATTCAGCAGTCTGCAAACACTTTCTCTGCAGAGTCCCAAAACAGGCGTTTTCAGCCGATAACCGGCATGTGGAAGAAACAGCAGTAAGCACAGGGAAATATCTGCTTCTAAATCCAAAACGCAGCTATCTAACAGAACGGTTGTCAATGTGTGCACTCAACTTCCAGAGTTAAACCCGTGTGTGGAATCAGCAGTCTGCAAACACTTTCCCTGCAGAGTCCCAAAACAGGCGTTTTCAGCCCATTACCGGCATATGGAAGAAACAGCAGTAAGCACAGGGAAATATCTGCTTCTAAATCCAAAACGCAGCTATCTAACAGAACGGTTGTCAATGTGTGCACTCAACTTCCAGAGTTAAACCCATGTGTGGATTTACAGTCTGCAAGCACTTTCTCTGCAGAGTCCCAAAACTGGCCTTTTCAGCCCATTACCGGCATATGGAAGAAAGAGCAGTAAGCACAGGGAGATATCTGCTTCTAAATCCAAAACGCAGCTATCTAACAGAACGGTTGTCAATGCGTGCACTCAACTTCCAGAGTTAAACCCGTGTGTGGATTCAGCAGTCTGCAAACACCTTCTCTGCAGAGTCCCAAAACAGGCGTTTTCAGCCCATTACCGGCATAAGGAAGAAACAGCAGTAAGCACAGGGAAATATCTGCTTCTAAATCCAAAACGCAGCTATCTAACAGAACGGTTGTCAATGTGTGCACTCAACTTCCAGAGTTAAACCCGTGTGTGGATTCAGCACTCTGCAAACACTTTCTCTGCAGAGTCCCAAAACAGGCGTTTTTAGCCCATTACCGGCATATGGAAGAAACAGCAGTAAGCACAGGGAAATATCTGCTTCTAAATCCAAAACGCAGCTATCTAACAGAACGGTTGTCAATGTGTGCACTCAACTTCCAGAGTTAAATCCATGTGTGGATTTACAGTCTGCAAGCACTTTCTCTGCAGAGTCCCAAAACTGGCCTTTTCAGCCCATTACCGGCATATGGAAGAAAGAGCAGTAAGCACAGGGAGATATCTGCTTCTAAATCCAAAACGCAGCTATCTAACAGAACGGTTGTCAATGCGTGCACTCAACTTCCAGAGTTAAACCCGTGTGTGGATTCAGCAGTCTGCAAACACCTTCTCTGCAGAGTCCCAAAACAGGCGTTTTCAGCCCATTACCGGCATAAGGAAGAAACAGCAGTAAGCACAGGGAAATATCTGCTTCTAAATCCAAAACGCAGCTATCTAACAGAACGGTTGTCAATGTGTGCACTCAACTTCCAGAGTTAAACCCATGTGTGGATTCAGCAGTCTGCAAACACTTTCTCTGTAGAGTCCCAAAACAGGCGTTTTCAGCCCATTACCGGCATATGGAAGAAACAGCAGTAAGCACAGGGAAATATCTGCTTCTAAATCCAAAACGCAGCTATCTAACAGAACGGTTGTCAATGTGTGCACTCAACTTCCAGAGTTAAACCCGTGTGTGGATTCAGCAGTCTGCAAACACTTTCTCTGCAGAGTCCCAAAACAGGCGTTTTCAGCCGATAACCGGCATGTGGAAGAAACAGCAGTCAGCACAGGGAAATATCTGCTTCTAAATCCAAAACGCAGCTATCTAACAGAACGGTTGTCAATGTGTGCACTCAACTTCCAGAGTTAAACCCGTGTGTGGAATCAGCAGTCTGCAAACACTTTCCCTGCAGAGTCCCAAAACAGGCGTTTTCAGCCCATTACCGGCATATGGAAGAAACAGCAGTAAGCACAGGGAAATATCTGCTTCTAAATCCAAAACGCAGCTATCTAACAGAACGGTTGTCAATGTGTGCACTCAACTTCCAGAGTTAAACCCGTGTGTGTTATCAGCAGTCTGCAAACACTTTCCCTGCAGAGTCCCAAAACAGGCGTTTTCAGCCCATTACCGGCATATGGAAGAAACAGCAGTAAGCACAGGGAAATATCTGCTTCTAAATCCAAAACGCAGCTATCTAACAGAACGGTTGTCAATGTGTGCACTCAACTTCCAGAGTTAAACCCGTGTGTGGAATCAGCAGTCTGCAAACACTTTCCCTGCAGAGTCCCAAAACAGGCGTTTTCAGCCCATTACCGGCATATGGAAGAAACAGCAGTAAGCACAGGGAAATATCTGCTTCTAAATCCAAAACGCAGCTATCTAACAGAACGGTTGTCAATGTGTGCACTCAACTTCCAGAGTTAAACCCGTGTGTGGATTCAGCAGTCTGCAAACACCTTCTCTGCAGAGTCCCAAAACAGGCGTTTTCAGCCCATTACCGGCATAAGGAAGAAACAGCAGTAAGCACAGGGAAATATCTGCTTCTAAATCCAAAACGCAGCTATCTAACAGAACGGTTGTCAATGTGTGCACTCAACTTCCAGAGTTAAACCCGTGTGTGGATTCAGCACTCTGCAAACACTTTCTCTGCAGAGTCCCAAAACAGGCGTTTTTAGCCCATTACCGGCATATGGAAGAAACAGCAGTAAGCACAGGGAAATATCTGCTTCTAAATCCAAAACGCAGCTATCTAACAGAACGGTTGTCAATGTGTGCACTCAACTTCCAGAGTTAAATCCATGTGTGGATTTACAGTCTGCAAGCACTTTCTCTGCAGAGTCCCAAAACTGGCCTTTTCAGCCCATTACCGGCATATGGAAGAAAGAGCAGTAAGCACAGGGAGATATCTGCTTCTAAATCCAAAACGCAGCTATCTAACAGAACGGTTGTCAATGCGTGCACTCAACTTCCAGAGTTAAACCCGTGTGTGGATTCAGCAGTCTGCAAACACCTTCTCTGCAGAGTCCCAAAACAGGCGTTTTCAGCCCATTACCGGCATAAGGAAGAAACAGCAGTAAGCACAGGGAAATATCTGCTTCTAAATCCAAAACGCAGCTATCTAACAGAACGGTTGTCAATGTGTGCACTCAACTTCCAGAGTTAAACCCGTGTGTGGATTCAGCAGTCTGCAAACACTTTCTCTGCAGAGTCCCCAAACAGGCGTTTTCAGCCCATTACCGGCATATGGAAGAAACAGCAGTAAGCCCAGGGAAATATCTGCTTCTAAATCCAAAACGCAGCTATCTAACAGAACGGTTGTCAATGTGTGCACTCAACTTCCAGAGTTAAACCCGTGTGTGGAATCAGCAGTCTGCAAACACTTTCCCTGCAGAGTCCCAAAACAGGCGTTTTCAGCCCATTACCGGCATATGGAAGAAACAGCAGTAAGCACAGGGAAATATCTGCTTCTAAATCCAAAACGCAGCTATCTAACAGAACGGTTGTCAATGTGTGCACTCAACTTCCAGAGTTAAACCCGTGTGTGGATTCAGCAGTCTGCAAACACTTTCTCTGCAGAGTCCCAAAACAGGCGTTTTCAGCCCATTACCGGCATATGGAAGAAACAGCAGTAAGCACAGGGAAATATCTGCTTCTAAATCCAAAACGCAGCTATCTAACAGAACGGTTGTCAATGTGTGCACTCAACTTCCAGAGTTAAACCCGTGTGTGGATTCAGAAGTCTGCAAACACTTTCTCTGTAGAGTCCCAAAACAGGCGTTTTCAGCCCATTACCGGCTTATGGAAGAAACAGCAGTAAGCACAGGGAAATATCTGCTTCTAAATCCAAAACGCAGCTATCTAACAGAACGGTTGTCAATGTGTGCACTCAACTTCCAGAGTTAAACCCGTGTGTGGATTCAGCAGTCTGCAAACACTTTCTCTGCAGAGTCCCAAAACAGGCGTTTTCAGCCCATAACCGGCATGTGGAAAAAACAGCAGTAAGCACAGGGAAATATCTGCTTCAAAATCCAAAACGCAGCTATCTAAAAGAACGGTTGTCAATGTGTGCACTCAACTTCCAGATTTAAACCCGTGTGTGGATTCAGCAGTCTGCAAACACTTTCTCTGCAGAGGCCCAAAACAGGCGTTTTCAGCCCATTACCGGCATATGGAAGAAACAGCAGTAAGCACAGGGAAATATCTGCTTCTAAATCCAAAACGCAGCTATCTAACAGAACGGTTGTCAATGTGTGCACTCAACTTCCAGAGTTAAACCCGTGTGTGGATTCAGCAGTCTGCAAACACTTTCTCTGCAGAGTCCCAAAACAGGCGTTTTCAGCCCATTACCGGCATATGGAAGAAACAGTAGTAAGCACAGGGAAATATCTGCTTCTAAATCCAAAACGCAGCTATCTAACAGAACGGTTGTCAATGCCTGCACACAACTTCCAGAGATAAACCCGTGTGTGGATTCAGCAGTCTGCAAACACCTTCTCTGCAGAGTCCCAAAACAGGCGTTTTCAGCCCATTACCGGCATAGGGAAGAAAGAGCAGTAAGCACAGGAAAATATCTGCTTCTAAATCCAAAACGCAGCTATCTAACAGAACGGTTGTCAATGTGTGCACTCAACTTCCAGAGTTAAACCCGTGTGTGGATTCAGCAGTCTGCAAACACTTTCTCTGCAGAGTCCCAAACAGGCGTTTTCAGCCCATTACCGGCATATGGAAGAAACAGCAGTAAGCACAGGGAAATATCTGCTTCTAAATCCAAAACGCAGCTATCTAACAGAACGGTTGTCAATGTGTGCACTCAACTTCCAGAGTTAAACCCGTGTGTGGATTCAGCAGTCTGCAAACCCTTTCTCTGCAGAGTCCCAAAACAGGCGTTTTCAGCCCGTTACCGGCATATGGAAGAAACAGCAGTAAGCACAGGGAAATATCTGCTTCTAAATCCAAAACGCAGCTATCTAACAGAACGGTTGTCTATGTGTGCACTCAACTTCCAGAGTTAAACCCGTGTGTGGATTCAGCAGTCTGCAAACACTTTCTCTTCAGAGTCCGAAAACAGGCGTTTTCAGCCCATTACCGGCATATGGAAGAAACAGCAGTAAGCACAGGGAAATATCTGCTTCTAAATCCAAAACGCAGCTATCTAACAGAACGGTTGTCAATGTGTGCACTCAACTTCCAGAGTTAAACCCGTGTGTGGATTCAGCAGTCTGCAAACACTTTCTCTGCAGAGTCCCAAAACAGGCGTTTTCAGCCCATTACCGGCATATGGAAGAAACAGCAGTAAGCACAGGGAAATATCTGCTTCTAAATCCAAAACGCAGCTATCTAACAGAACGGTTGTCAATGTGTGCACTCAACTTCCAGAGTTAAACCCGTGTGTGGATTCAGCAGTCTGCAAACACTTTCTCTGCAGAGTCCCAAAACAGGCGTTTTCAGCCCATTACCGGCATATGGAAGAAACAGCAGTAAGCACAGGGAAATATCTGCTTCTAAATCCAAAACGCAGCTATCTAACAGAACGGTTGTCAATGTGTGCACTCAACTTCCAGAGTTAAACCCGTGTGTGGATTCAGCAGTCTGCAAACACTTTCTCTGCAGAGTCCCAAAACAGGCGTTTTCAGCCCATTACCGGCATATGGAAGAAACAGCAGTAAGCACAGGGAAATATCTGCTTCTAAATCCAAAACGCAGCTATCTAACAGAACGGTTGTCAATGTGTGCACTCAACTTCCAGAGTTAAACCCGTGTGTGGATTCAGCAGTCTGCAAACACTTTCTCTGCAGAGTCCCAAAACAGGCGTTTTCAGCCCGTTACCGGCATATGGAAGAAACAGCAGTAAGCACAGGGAAATATCTGCTTCTAAATCCAAAACGCAGCTATCTAACAGAACGGTTGTCTATGTGTGCACTCAACTTCCAGAGTTAAACCCGTGTGTGGATTCAGCAGTCTGCAAACACTTTCTCTTCAGAGTCCCAAAACAGGCGTTTTCAGCCCATTACCGGCATATGGAAGCAACAGCAGTAAGCACAGGGAAATATCTGCTTCTAAATCCAAAACGCAGCTATCTAACAGAACGGTTGTCAATGTGTGCACTCAACTTCCAGAGTTAAACCCGTGTGTGGATTCAGCAGTCTGCAAACACTTTCTCTGCAGAGTCCCAAAACAGGCGTTTTCAGCCCATTACCGGCATATGGAAGAAACAGCAGTAAGCACAGGGAAATATCTGCTTCTAAATCCAAAACGCAGCTATCTAACAGAACGGTTGTCAATGTGTGCACTCAACTTCCAGAGTTAAACCCGTGTGTGGATTCAGCAGTCTGCAAACACTTTCTCTGCAGAGTCCCAAAACAGGCGTTTTCAGCCCATTACCGGCATATGGAAGAAACAGCAGTAAGCAAAGGGAAATATCTGCTTCTAAATCCAAAACGCAGCTATCTAACAGAACGGTTGTCAATGTGTGCACTCAACTTCCAGAGTTAAACCCGTGTGTGGATTCAGCAGTCTGCAAACACTTTCTCTGCAGAGTCCCAAAACAGGCGTTTTCAGCCCATTACCGGCATAGGGAAGAAACAGCAGTAAGCACAGGGAAATATCTGCTTCTAAATCCAAAACGCAGCTATCTAACAGAACGGTTGTCAATGTGTGCACTCAACTTCCAGAGTTAAACCCGTGTGTGGATTCAGCAGTCTGCAAACACTTTCTCTGCAGAGTCCCAAAACAGGCGTTTTCAGCCCATTACCGGCATATGGAAGAAACAGCAGTAAGCACAGGGAAATATCTGCTTCTAAATCCAAAACGCAGCTATCTAACAGAACGGTTGTCAATGTGTGCACTCAACTTCCAGAGTTAAACCCGTGTGTGGATTCAGCAGTCTGCAAACACTTTCTCTGCAGAGTCCCAAAACAGGCGTTTTCAGCCCGTTACCGGCATATGGAAGAAACAGCAGTAAGCACAGGGAAATATCTGCTTCTAAATCCAAAACGCAGCTATCTAACAGAACGGTTGTCTATGTGTGCACTCAACTTCCAGAGTTAAACCCGTGTGTGGATTCAGCAGTCTGCAAACACTTTCTCTTCAGAGTCCCAAAACAGGCGTTTTCAGCCCATTACCGGCATATGGAAGAAACAGCAGTAAGCACAGGGAAATATCTGCTTCTAAATCCAAAACGCAGCTATCTAACAGAACGGTTGTCAATGTGTGCACTCAACTTCCAGAGTTAAACCCGTGTGTGGATTCAGCAGTCTGCAAACACTTTCTCTGCAGAGTCCCAAAACAGGCGTTTTCAGCCCATTACCGGCATATGGAAGAAACAGCAGTAAGCACAGGGAAATATCTGCTTCTAAATCCAAAACGCAGCTATCTAACAGAACGGTTGTCAATGTGTGCACTCAACTTCCAGAGTTAAACCCGTGTGTGGATTCAGCAGTCTGCAAACACTTTCTCTGCAGAGTCCCAAAACAGGCGTTTTCAGCCCATTACCGGCATATGGAAGAAACAGCAGTAAGCACAGGGAAATATCTGCTTCTAAATCCAAAACGCAGCTATCTAACAGAACGGTTGTCAATGTGTGCACTCAACTTCCAGAGTTAAACCTGTGTGTGGATTCAGCAGTCTGCAAACACTTTCTCTGCAGAGTCCCAAAACAGGCGTTTTCAGCCCATTACCGGCATAGGGAAGAAACAGCAGTAAGCACAGGGAAATATCTGCTTCTAAATCCAAAACGCAGCTATCTAACAGAACGGTTGTCAATGTGTGCACTCAACTTCCAGAGTTAAACCCGTGTGTGGATTCAGCAGTCTGCAATCACTTTCTCTGCAGAGTCCCAAAACAGGCGTTTTCAGCCCATTACCGGCATATGGAAGAAACAGCAGTAAGCACAGGGAAATATCTGCTTCTAAATCCAAAACACAGCTATCTAACAGAACGGTTGTCAATGTGTGCACTCAACTTCCAGAGTTAAACCCGTGTGCGGATTCAGCAGTCTGCAAACACCTTCTCTGCAGAGTCCCAAAACAGGCGTTTTCAGGGCATGACCGGCATATGGAAGAAACAGCAGTAAGCACAGGGAAATATCTGCTTCTAAATCCAAAACGCAGCTATCTAACAGAACGGTTGTCAATGTGTGCACTCAACTTCCAGAGTTAAACCCGTGTGTGTATTCAGCAGTCTGCAAACACTTTCTCTGCAGAGTCCCAAAACAGGCGTTTTCAGCCCATTACCGGCATATGGAAGAAACAGCAGTAAGCACAGGGAAATATCTGCTTCTAAATCCAAAACGCAGCTATCTAACAGAACGGTTGTCAATGTGTGCAATCAAATTCCAGAGCTAAACCCGTGTGTGGATTCAGCAGTCTGCAAACCCTTTCTCTGCAGAGTCCCAAAACAGGCGTTTTCAGCCCGTTACCGGCATATGGAAGAAACAGCAGTAAGCACAGGGAAATATCTGCTTCTAAATCCAAAACGCAGCTATCTAACAGAACGGTTGTCAATGTGTGCACTCAACTTCCAGAGTTAAACCCGTGTGTGGATTCAGCAGTCTGCAAACACTTTCTCTGCAGAGTCCCAAAACAGGCGTTTTCAGTCCATTACCGGCATATGGAAGAAACAGCAGTAAGCACAGGGAAATATCTGCTTCTAAATCCAAAACACAGCTATCTAACAGAACGGTTGTCAATGTGTGCACTCAACTTCCAGAGTTAAACCCGTGTGCGGATTCAGCAGTCTGCAAACACCTTCTCTGCAGAGTCCCAAAACAGGCGTTTTCAGGGCATGACCGGCATATGGAAGAAACAGCAGTAAGCACAGGGAAATATCTGCTTCTAAATCCAAATCGCAGCTATCTAACAGAACGGTTGTCAATGTGTGCACTCAACTTCCAGAGTTAAACCCGTGTGTGTATTCAGCAGTCTGCAAACACTTTCTCTGCAGAGTCCCAAAACAGGCGTTTTCAGCCCATTACCGGCATATGGAAGAAACAGCAGTAAGCACAGGGAAATATCTGCTTCTAAATCCAAAACGCAGCTATCTAACAGAACGGTTGTCAACGTGTGCACTCAACTTCCAGAGTTAAACCCGTGTGTGGATTCAGCAGTCTGCAAACCCTTTCTCTGCAGAGTCCCAAAACAGGCGTTTCCAGCCCGTTACCGGCATATGGAAGAAACAGCAGTAAGCACAGGGAAATATCTGCTTCTAAATCCAAAACGCAGCTATCTAACAGAACGGTTGTCAATGTGTGCACTCAACTTCCAGAGTTAAACCCGTGTGTGGATTCAGCAGTCTGCAAACACTTTCTCTGCAGAATCCCAAAACAGGCGTTTTCAGCCCATTACCGGCATATGGAAGAAACAGCAGTAAGCACAGGGAAATATCTGCTTCTAAATCCAAAACGCAGCTATCTAACAGAACGGTTGTCAATGTGTGCACTCAACTTCCAGAGTTAAACCCGTGTGTGGATTCAGCAGTCTGCAAACACTTTCTCTGCAGAGTCCCAAAACAGGCGTTTTCAGCCCATTACCGGCATAGGGAAGAAACAGCAGTAAGCACAGGGAAATATCTGCTTCTAAATCCAAAACGCAGCTATCTAACAGAACGGTTTTCAATGTGTGCACGCAACTTGCAGAGTTAAACCGGTGTGTGGATTCAGCAGTCTGCAAACACCTTCTCTGCAGAGTCCCAAAACAGGCGTTTTCAGCCCATTAGCGGCATATGGAAGAAACAGCAGTAAGCACAGGGAAATATCTGCTTCTAAATCCGAAACACAGCTATCTAACAGAACGGTTGTCAATGTGTGCACTCAACTTCCAGAGTTAAACACGTGTGTGGATTCAGCAGTCTGCAAACCATTTCTCTGCAGAGTCCCAAAACAGGCGTTTTCAGCCCATTACCAGCATATGGAAGAAACAGCAGTAAGCACAGGGAAATATCTGCTTCTAAATCCAAAACGCAGCTATCTAACAGAACGGTTGTGAATGTGTGCACTCAACTTCCAGAGTTAAACCCGTGTGTGGATTCAGCAGTCTGCAAACACTTTCTCTGCAGAGTCCCAAAACAGGCGTTTTCAGCCCATTACCGGCATAAGGAAGAAACAGCAGTAAGCACAGGGAAATATCTGCTTCTAAACCAAAACGCAGCTATCTAACAGAACGGTTGTCAATGTGTGCACTCAACTTCCAGAGTTAAACCCGTGTGTGGATTCAGCAGTCTGCAAACACTTTCTCTGCAGAGTCCCAAACAGGCGTTTTCAGCCCATTACCGGCATTGGGAAGAAACAGCAGTAAGCACAGGGAAGTATCTGCTTCTAAATCCGAAACACAGCTATCTAACAGAACGGTTGTCATTGCGTGCACTCAACTTCCAGAGTTAAACACATGTGTGGATTAAGCAGTCTGCAAACCCTTTCTCTGCAGAGTCCCAAAACAGGCGTTTTCAGCCCGTTACCGGCATATGGAAGAAACAGCAGAAAGCACAGGGAAATATCTGCTTCTAAATCCAAAACGCAGCTATCTAACAGAACGGTTGTCTATGTGTGCACTCAACTTCCAGAGTTAAACCCGTGTGTGGATTCAGCAGTCTGCAAACACTTTCTCTTCAGAGTCCCAAAACAGGCGTTTTCAGCCCATTACCGGCATAAGGAAGAAACAGCAGTAAGCACAGGGAAATATCTGCTTCTAAATCCAAAACGCAGCTATCTAACAGAACGGTTGTCAATGTGTGCACTCAACTTCCAGAGTTAAACCCGTGTGTGGATTCAGCAGTCTGCAAACACTTTCTCTGCAGAGTCCCAAAACAGGCGTTTTCAGCCCATTACCGGCATATGGAAGAAACAGCAGTAAGCACAGGGAAATATCTGCTTCTAAATCCAAAACGCAGCTATCTAACAGAACGGTTGTCAATGTGTGCACTCAACTTCCAGAGTTAAACCCGTGTGTGGATTCAGCAGTCTGCAAACACTTTCTCTGCAGAGTCCCAAAACAGGCGTTTTCAGCCCATTACCGGCATATGGAAGAAACAGCAGTAAGCACAGGGAAATATCTGCTTCTAAATCCAAAACGCAGCTATCTAACAGAACGGTTGTCAATGTGTGCACTCAACTTCCAGAGTTAAACCCGTGTGTGGATTCAGCAGTCTGCAAACACTTTCTCTGCAGAGTCCCAAAACAGGCGTTTTCAGCCCATTACCGGCATAGGGAAGAAACAGCAGTAAGCACAGGGAAATATCTGCTTCTAAATCCAAAACGCAGCTATCTAACAGAACGGTTGTCAATGTGTGCACTCAACTTCCAGAGTTAAACCCGTGTGTGGATTCAGCAGTCTGCAAACACTTTCTCTGCAGAGTCCCAAAACAGGCGTTTTCAGCCCATTACCGGCATATGGAAGAAACAGCAGTAAGCACAGGGAAATATCTGCTTCTAAATCCAAAACGCAGCTATCTAACAGAACGGTTGTCAATGTGTGCACTCAACTTGCAGAGTTAAACCCGTGTGTGGATTCAGCAGTCTGCAAACACTTTCTCTGCAGAGTCCCAAAACAGGCGTTTTCAGCCCGTTACCGGCATATGGAAGAAACAGCAGTAAGCACAGGGAAATATCTGCTTCTAAATCCAAAACGCAGCTATCTAACAGAACGGTTGTCTATGTGTGCACTCAACTTCCAGAGTTAAACCCGTGTGTGGATTCAGCAGTCTGCAAACACTTTCTCTTCAGAGTCCCAAAACAGGCGTTTTCAGCCCATTACCGGCATATGGAAGAAACAGCAGTAAGCACAGGGAAATATCTGCTTCTAAATCCAAAACGCAGCTATCTAACAGAACGGTTGTCAATGTGTGCACTCAACTTCCAGAGTTAAACCCGTGTGTGGATTCAGCAGTCTGCAAACACTTTCTCTGCAGAGTCCCAAAACAGGCGTTTTCAGCCCATTACCGGCATATGGAAGAAACAGCAGTAAGCACAGGGAAATATCTGCTTCTAAATCCAAAACGCAGCTATCTAACAGAACGGTTGTCAATGTGTGCACTCAACTTCCAGAGTTAAACCCGTGTGTGGATTCAGCAGTCTGCAAACACTTTCTCTGCAGAGTCCCAAAACAGGCGTTTTCAGCCCATTACCGGCATATGGAAGAAACAGCAGTAAGCACAGGGAAATATCTGCTTCTAAATCCAAAACGCAGCTATCTAACAGAACGGTTGTCAATGTGTGCACTCAACTTCCAGAGTTAAACCTGTGTGTGGATTCAGCAGTCTGCAAACACTTTCTCTGCAGAGTCCCAAAACAGGCGTTTTCAGCCCATTACCGGCATAGGGAAGAAACAGCAGTAAGCACAGGGAAATATCTGCTTCTAAATCCAAAACGCAGCTATCTAACAGAACGGTTGTCAATGTGTGCACTCAACTTCCAGAGTTAAACCCGTGTGTGGATTCAGCAGTCTGCAAACACTTTCTCTGCAGAATCCCAAAACAGGCGTTTTCAGCCCATTCCCTGCATATGGAAGAAACAGCAGTAAGCACAGGGAAATATCTGCTTCTAAATCCAAAACGCAGCTATCTAACAGAACGGTTGTCAATGTGTGCACTCAACTTCCAGAGTTAAACCCGTGTGTGTATTCAGCAGTCTGCAAACACTTTGTCTGCAGAGTCCCAAAACAGGCGTTTTCAGCCCATTACCAGTATATGGAAGAAACAGCAGTAAGCACAGGGAAATATCTGCTTCTAAATCCAAAACGCAGCTATCTAACAGAACGGTTGTCAATGTGTGCACTCAACTTCGAGAGTTAAACCCGTGTGTGGATTCAGCAGTCTGCAAACACTTTCTCTGCAGAGTCCCAAAACAGGCGTTTTCAGCCCATTACCGGCATAGGGAAGAAACAGCAGTAAGCATAGGGAAATATCTGCTTCTAAATCCGAAACACAGCTATCTAACAGAACGGTTGTCAATGTGTGCACTCAACTTCCAGAGTTAAACCCGTGTGTGGATTCAGCAGTCTGCAAACCCTTTCTCTGCAGAGTCCCAAAACAGGCGTTTTCAGCCCGTTACCGGCATATGGAAGAAACAGCAGTAAGCACAGGGAAATATCTGCTTCTAAATCCAAAACGCAGCTATCTAACAGAACGGTTGTCAATGTGTGCACTCAACTTCCAGAGTTTAACCCGTGTGTGGATTCAGCAGTCTGCAAATACTTTCTCTGCAGAGTCCCAAAACAGGCGTTTTCAGCCCATTACCGGCATATGTAAGAAACAGCAGTAAGCACAGGGAAATATCTGCTTCTAAATCCAAAACGCAGCTATCTAACAGAACGGTTGTCAATGTGTGCACTCAACTTCCAGAGTTAAACCCGTGTGTGGATTCAGCAGTCTGCAAACACTTTCTCTGCAGAGTCCCAAAACAGGCGTTTTCAGCCCATTACCGGCATAGGGAAGAAACAGCAGTAAGCACAGGGAAATATCTGCTTCTAAATCCAAAACGCAGCTATCTAACAGAACGGTTGTCAATGTGTGCACTCAACTTCCAGAGTTAAACCCGTGTGTGGATTCAGCAGTCTGCAAACACTTTCTCTGTAGAGTCCCAAAACAGGCGTTTTCAGCCCATTACCGGCTTATGGAAGAAACAGTAGTAAGCACAGGGAAATATCTGCTTCTAAATCCAAAACGCAGCTATCTAACAGAACGGTTGTCAATGTGTGCACTCAACTTCCAGAGTTAAACCCGTGTGTGGATTCAGCAGTCTGCAAACACTTTCTCTGCAGAGTCCCAAAACAGGCGTTTTCAGCCCATAACCGGCATGTGGAAGAAACAGCAGTAAGCACAGGGAATTATCTGCTTCTAAATCCAAAACGCAACTATCTAACAGAACGGTTGTCAATGTGTGCACTCAACTTCTAGAGTTAAACCCGTGTGTGGATTCAGCAGTCTGCAAACACTTTCTCTGCAGAGTCCCAAAACAGGCGTTTTCAGCCCATTACCGGCATATGGAAGAAACAGCAGAAAGCACAGTGAAATATCTGCTTCTAAATCCAAAACGCAGCTATCTAACAGAACGGTTGTCAATGTGTGCACTCAACTTCCAGAGTTAAACCCGTGTGTGGATTCAGCAGTCTGCAAACACTTTCTGTGCAGAGTCCCAAAACAGGCGTTTTCAGCCCATTACCAGCATATGGAAGAAACAGCAGTAAGCACAGGGAAATATCTGCTTCTAAATCCAAAACGCAGCTATCTAACAGAACGGTTGTCAATGTGTGCACTCAACTTCCAGAGTTAAACCCGTGTGTGGATTCAGCAGTCTGCAAACACTTTCTCTGCAGAGTCCCAAAACAGGCGTTTTCAGCCCATTACCGGCATATGGAAGAAACAGCAGAAAGCACAGGGAAATATCTGCTTCTAAATCCAAAACGCAGGTATCTAACAGAACGGTTGTCAATGTGTGCACTCAACTTCCAGAGTTAAACCCGTGTGTGGATTCAGCAGTCTGCAAACACTTTCTGTGCAGAGTCCCAAAACAGGCGTTTTCAGCCCATTACCAGCATATGGAAGAAATAGCAGTAAGCACAGGGAAATATCTGCTTCTAAATCCAAAACGCAGCTATCTAACAGAACGGTTGTCAATGTGTGCACTCAACTTCCAGAGTTAAACCCGTGTGTGGATTCAGCAGTCTGCAAACACTTTCTCTGCAGAGTCCCAAAACAGGCGTTTTCAGCCCATTACCGGCATATGGAAGAAATAGCAGTAAGCACAGGGAAATATCTGCTTCTAAATCCAAAACGCAGCTATCTAACAGAACGGTTGTCAATGTGTGCACTCAACTTCCAGAGTTAAACCCATGTGTGGATTAAGCAGTCTGCAAACACTTTATCTGCAGAGTCCCAAAACAGGCGTTTTCAGCCCGTTACCGGCATAGGGAAGAAACAGCAGTAAGCACAGGGAAATATCTGCTTCTGAATCCAAAACGCAGCTATCTAACAGAACGGTTGTCAATGTGTGCACTCAACTTCCAGAGTTAAACCCGTGTGTGGATTCAGCAGTCTGCAAACCCTTTCTCTGCAGAGTCCCAAAACAGGCGTTTTCAGCCCGTTACCGGCATATGGAAGAAACAGCAGTAAGCACAGGGAAATATCTGCTTCTAAATCCAAAACGCAGCTATCTAACAGAACGGTTGTCAATGTGTGCACTCAACTTCCAGAGTTAAACCCGTGTGTGGATTCAGCAGTCTGCAATCACTTTCTCTGCAGAGTCCCAAAACAGGCGTTTTCAGCCCATTACCGGCATATGGAAGAAACAGCAGTAAGCACAGGGAAATATCTGCTTCTAAATCCAAAACACAGCTATATAACAGAACGGTTGTCAATGTGTGCACTCAACTTCCAGAGTTAAACCCGTGTGCGGATTCAGCAGTCTGCAAACACCTTCTCTGCAGAGTCCCAAAACAGGCGTTTTCAGGGCATGACCGGCATATGGAAGAAACAGCAGTAAGCACAGGGAAATATCTGCTTCTAAATCCAAAACGCAGCTATCTAACAGAACGGTTGTCAATGTGTGCACTCAACTTCCAGAGTTAAACCCGTGTGTGTATTCAGCAGTCTGCAAACACTTTCTCTGCAGAGTCCCAAAACAGGCGTTTTCAGCCCATTACCGGCATATGGAAGAAACAGCAGTAAGCACAGGGAAATATCTGCTTCTAAATCCAAAACGCAGCTATCTAACAGAACGGTTGTCAATGTGTGCACTCAACTTCCGGAGCTAAACCCGTGTGTGGATTCAGCAGTCTGCAAACCCTTTCTCTGCAGAGTCCCAAAACAGGCGTTTTCAGCCCGTTACCGGCATACGGAAGAAACAGCAGTAAGCACAGGGAAATATCTGCTTCTAAATCCAAAACGCAGCTATCTAACAGAACGGTTGTCAATGTGTGCACTCAACTTCCAGAGTTAAACCCGTGTGTGGATTCAGCAGTCTGCAAACACTTTCTCTGCAGAATCCCAAAACAGGCGTTTTCAGCCCATTACCGGCATATGGAAGAAACAGCAGTAAGCACAGGGAAATATCTGCTTCTAAATCCAAAACGCAGCTATCTAACAGAACGGTTGTCAATGTGTGCACTCAACTTCCAGAGTTAAACCCGTGTGTGGATTCAGCAGTCTGCAAACACTTTCTCTGCAGAGTCCCAAAACAGGCGTTTTCAGCCCAATACCGGCATAGGGAAGAAACAGCAGTAAGCACAGGGAAATATCTGCTTCTAAATCCAAAACGCAGCTATCTAACAGAACGGTTGTCAATGTGTGCACTCAACTTCCAGAGTTAAACCGGTGTGTGGATTCAGCAGTCTGCAAACACCTTCTCTGCAGAGTCCCAAAACAGGCGTTTTCAGCCCATTAGCGGCATATGGAAGAAACAGCAGTAAGCACAGGGAAATATCTGCTTCTAAATCCGAAACACAGCTATCTAACAGAACGGTTGTCAATGTGTGCACTCAACTTCCAGAGTTAAACCCGTGTGTGGATTCAGCAGTCTGCAAACACTTTCTCTGCAGAGTCCCAAAACAGGCGTTTTCAGCCCATTACCGGCATATGGAAGAAACAGCAGAAAGCACAGGGAAATATCTGCTTCTAAATCCAAAACGCAGCTATTTAACAGAACGGTTGTCAATGTGTGCACTCAACTTCCAGAGTTAAACCCGTGTGTGGATTCAGCAGTCTGCAAACACTTTCTGTGCAGAGTTCCAAAACAGGCGTTTTCAGCCCATTACCAGCATATGGAAGAAATAGCAGTAAGCACAGGGAAATATCTGCTTCTAAATCCAAAACGCAGCTATCTAACAGAACGGTTGTCAATGTGTGCACTCAACTTCCAGAGTTAAACCCGTGTGTGGATTCAGCAGTCTGCAAACACTTTCTCTGCAGAGTCCCAAAACAGGCGTTTTCAGCCCATTACCGGCATATGGAAGAAACAGCAGTAAGCACAGGGAAATATCTGCTTCTAAATCCAAAACGCAGCTATCTAACAGAACGGTTGCCAATGTTTGCACTCAACTTCCAGAGTTAAACACATGTGTGGATTCAGCAGTCTGCAAACACTTTCTCTGCAGAGTCCCAAAACAGGCGTTTTCAGCCCGTTACCGGCATATGGAAGAAACAGCAGTAAGCACAGGGAAATATCTGCTTCTAAATCCAAAACGCAGCTATCTAACAGAACGGTTGTCAATGTGTGCACTCAACTTCCAGAGTTAAACCCGTGTGTGGATTCAGCAGTCTGCAAACCCTTTCTCTGCAGAGTCCCAAAACAGGCGTTTTCAGCCCGTTACCGGCATATGGAAGAAACAGCAGTAAGCACAGGGAAATATCTGCTTCTAAATCCAAAACGCAGCTATCTAACAGAACGGTTGTCAATGTGTGCACTCAACTTCCAGAGATAAACCCGTGTGTGGATTCAGCAGTCTGCAAACACTTTCTCTGCAGAGTCCCAAAACAGGCGTTTTCAGTCCATTACCGGCATATGGAAGAAACAGCAGTAAGCACAGGGAAATATCTGCTTCTAAATCCAAAACACAGCTATCTAACAGAACGGTTGTCAATGTGTGCACTCAACTTCCAGAGTTAAACCCGTGTGCGGATTCAGCAGTCTGCAAACACCTTCTCTGCAGAGTCCCAAAACAGGCGTTTTCAGGGCATGACCGGCATATGGAAGAAACAGCAGTAAGCACAGGGAAATATCTGCTTCTAAATCCAAATCGCAGCTATCTAACAGAACGGTTGTCAATGTGTGCACTCAACTTCCAGAGTTAAACCCGTGTGTGTATTCAGCAGTCTGCAAACACTTTCTCTGCAGAGTCCCAAAACAGGCGTTTTCAGCCCATTACCGGCATATGGAAGAAACAGCAGTAAGCACAGGGAAATATCTGCTTCTAAATCCAAAACGCAGCTATCTAACAGAACGGTTGTCAATGTGTGCACTCAACTTCCAGAGTTAAACCCGTGTGTGGATTCAGCAGTCTGCAAACCCTTTCTCTGCAGAGTCCCAAAACAGGCGTTTGCAGCCCGTTACCGGCATATGGAAGAAACAGCAGTAAGCACAGGGAAATATCTGCTTCTAAATCCAAAACGCAGCTATCTAACAGAACGGTTGTCAATGTGTGCACTCAACTTCCAGAGTTAAACCCGTGTGTGGATTCAGCAGTCTGCAAACACTTTCTCTGCAGAATCCCAAAACAGGCGTTTTCAGCCCATTACCGGCATATGGAAGAAACAGCAGTAAGCACAGGGAAATATCTGCTTCTAAATCCAAAACGCAGCTATCTAACAGAATGGTTGTCAATGTGTGCACTCAACTTCCAGAGTTAAACCCGTGTGTGGATTCAGCAGTCTGCAAACACTTTCTCTGCAGAGTCCCAAAACAGGCGTTTTCATCCCATTACCGGCATAGGGAAGAAACAGCAGTAAGCACAGGGAAATATCTGCTTCTAAATCCAAAACGCAGCTATCTAACAGAACGGTTTTCAATGTGTGCACGCAACTTGCAGAGTTAAACCGGTGTGTGGATTCAGCAGTCTGCAAACACCTTCTCTGCAGAGTCCCAAAACAGGCGTTTTCAGCCCATTAGCGGCATATGGAAGAAACAGCAGTAAGCACAGGGAAATATCTGCTTCTAAATCCGAAACACAGCTATCTAACAGAACGGTTGTCAATGTGTGCACTCAACTTCCAGAGTTAAACACGTGTGTGGATTCAGCAGTCTGCAAACCATTTCTCTGCAGAGTCCCAAAACAGGCGTTTTCAGCCCATTACCAGCATATGGAAGAAACAGCAGTAAGCACAGGGAAATATCTGCTTCTAAATCCAAAACGCAGCTATCTAACAGAACGGTTGTGAATGTGTGCACTCGACTTCCAGAGTTAAACCCGTGTGTGGATTCAGCAGTCTGCAAACACTTTCTCTGCAGAGTCCCAAAACAGGCGTTTTCAGCCCATTACCGGCATAAGGAAGAAACAGCAGTAAGCACAGGGAAATATCTGCTTCTAAACCAAAACGCAGCTATCTAACAGAACGGTTGTCAATGTGTGCACTCAACTTCCAGAGTTAAACCCGTGTGTGGATTCAGCAGTCTGCAAACACTTTCTCTGCAGAGTCCCAAACAGGCGTTTTCAGCCCATTACCGGCATTGGGAAGAAACAGCAGTAAGCACAGGGAAGTATCTGCTTCTAAATCCGAAACACAGCTATCTAACAGAACGGTTGTCATTGCGTGCACTCAACTTCCAGAGTTAAACACATGTGTGGATTAAGCAGTCTGCAAACCCTTTCTCTGCAGAGTCCCAAAACAGGCGTTTTCAGCCCGTTACCGGCATATGGAAGAAACAGCAGAAAGCACAGGGAAATATCTGCTTCTAAATCCAAAACGCAGCTATCTAACAGAACGGTTGTCAATGTGTGCACTCAACTTCCAGAGTTAAACCCGTGTGTGGATTCAGCAGTCTGCAAACACTTTTTCTGCAGAGTCCCAAAACAGGCGTTTTCAGCCCATTACCGGCATAGGGAAGAAACAGCAGTAAGCACAGGGAAATATCTGCTTCTAAATCCAAAACGTAGCTATCTAACAGAACGGTTGTCAATGTGTGCACTAAACTTCCAGAGTTAAACCCGTGTGTGGATTCAGCAGTCTGCAAACACCTTCTCTGCAGAGTCCCAAAACAGGCGTTTTCAGGGCATGACCGGCATATGGAAGAAACAACAGTAAGCACAGGGAAATATCTGCTTCGAAATCCAAAACGCAGCTATCTAACAGAACGGTTGTCAATGTGTGCACTCAACTTCCAGAGTTAAACCCGTGTGTGGATTCAGCAGTCTGCAAACACTTTCTCTGCAGAGTCCCAAAACAGGCGTTTTCAGCCCATTACCGGCATATGGAAGAAACAGCAGTAAGCACAGGGAAATATCTGCTTCTAAATCCAAAACGCAGCTATCTAACAGAACGGTTGTCAATGTGTGCACTCAACTTCCAGAGTTAAACCCGTGTGTGGATTCAGCAGTCTGCAAACACTTTCTCTGCAGAGTCCCAAAACAGGCGTTTTCAGCCCATTACCGGCATATGGAAGAAACAGCAGTAAGCACAGGGAAATATCTGCTTCTAAATCCAAAACGCAGCTATCTAACAGAACGGTTGTCAATGTGTGCACTCAACTTCCAGAGTTAAACCCGTGTGTGGATTCAGCAGTCTGCAAACACTTTCTCTGTAGAGTCCCAAAACAGGCGTTTTCAGCCCATTACCGGCTTATGGAAGAAACAGTAGTAAGCACAGGGAAATATCTGCTTCTAAATCCTAAACGCAGCTATCTAACAGAACGGTTGTCAATGTGTGCACTCAACTTCCAGAGTAAAACCCGTGTGTGGATTCAGCAGTCTGCAAACACTTTCTCTGAAGAGTCCCAAAACAGGCGTTTTCAGCCCATAACCGGCATGTGGAAAAAACAGCAGTAAGCACAGGGAAATATCTGCTTCAAAATCCAAAACGCAGCTATCTAACAGAACGGTTGTCAATGTGTGCACTCAACTTCCAGATTTAAACCAGTGTGTGGATTCAGCAGTCTGCAAACACTTTCTCTGCAGAGTCCCAAAACAGGCGTTTTCAGCCCATTACCGGCATATGGAAGAAACAGCAGAAAGAACAGGGAAATATCTGCTTCTAAATCCAAAACGCAGCTATCTAACAGAACGGTTGTCAATGTGTGCACTCAACTTCCAGAGTTAAACCCGTGTGTGGATTCAGCAGTCTGCAAACACTTTCTCTGCAGAGTCCCAAAACAGGCGTTTTCAGCCCATTACCGGCATATGGAAGAAACAGCAGTAAGCACAGGGAAATATCTGCTTCTAAATCCAAAACGCAGCTATCTAACAGAACGGTTGTCAATGTGTGCACACAACTTCCAGAGTTAAACCCGTGTATGGATTCAACAGTATGCAAACACTTTCTCTGTAGAGTCCCAAAACAGGCGTTTTCAGCCCATTACCGGCATATGGAAGAAACAGCAGTAAGCACAGGGAAATATCTGCTTCTAAATCCAAAACGCAGCTATCTAACAGAACGGTTGTCAATGTGTGCACTCAACTTACAGAGTTAAACCCGTGTGTGGATTCAGCAGTCTGCAAACACTTTCTCTGCAGAGTCCCAAAACAGGCGTTTTCAGCCCATAACCGGCATGTGGAAGAAACAGCAGTAAGCACAGGGAATTATCTGCTTCTAAATCCAAAACGCAACTATCTAACAGAACGGTTGTCAATGTGTGCACTCAACTTCTAGAGTTAAACCCGTGTGTGGATTCAGCAGTCTGCAAACACTTTCTCTGCAGAGTCCCAAAACAGGCGTTTTCAGCCCATTACCGGCATATGGAAGAAACAGCAGAAAGCACAGTGAAATATCTGCTTCTAAATCCAAAACGCAGCTATCTAACAGAACGGTTGTCAATGTGTGCACTCAACTTCCAGAGTTAAACCCGTGTGTGGATTCAGCAGTCTGCAAACACTTTCTGTGCAGAGTCCCAAAACAGGCGTTTTCAGCCCATTACCAGCATATGGAAGAAACAGCAGTAAGCACAGGGAAATATCTGCTTCTAAATCCAAAACGCAGCTATCTAACAGAACGGTTGTCAATGTGTGCACTCAACTTCCAGAGATAAACCCGTGTGTGGATTCAGCAGTCTGCAAACACTTTCTCTGCAGAGTCCCAAAACAGGCGTTTTCAGCCCATTACCGGCATAGGGAAGAAACAGCAGAAAGCACAGGGAAATATCTGCTTCTAAATCCAAAACGCAGCTATCTAACAGAACGGTTGTCAATGTGTGCACTCAACTTCCAGAGTTAAACCCGTGTGTGGATTCAGCAGTCTGCAAACACTTTCTGTGCAGAGTCCCAAAACAGGCGTTTTCAGCCCATTACCAGCATATGGAAGAAATAGCAGTAAGAACAAGGAAATATCTGCTTCTAAATCCAAAACGCAGCTATCTAACAGAACGGTTGTCATTGTGTGCACTCAACTTCCAGAGTTAAACCCGTGTGTGGATCCAGCAGTCTGCAAACAGTTTCTCTGCAGAGAACCAAAACAGGCGTTTTCAGCCCATTACCGGCATATGCAAGAAACAGCAGTAAGCACAGGGAAATATCTGCTTCTAAATCCAAAACACAGCTATCTAACAGAACGGTTGTCAATGTGTGCACTCAACTTCCAGAGTTAAACCCGTGTGCGGATTCCGCAGTCTGCAAACACCTTCTCTGCAGAGTCCCAAAACAGGCGTTTTCAGGGCATGACCGGCATATGGAAGAAACAGCAGTAAGCACAGGGAAATATCTGCTTCTAAATCCAAAACGCAGCTATCTAACAGAACGGTTGTCAATGTGTGCACTCAACTTCCAGAGTTAAACCCGTGTGTGTATTCAGCAGTCTGCAAACACTTTCTCTGCAGAGTCCCAAAACAGGCGTTTTCAGCCCATTACCGGCATAGGGAAGAAACAGCAGTAAGCACAGGGAAATATCTGCTTCTAAATCCAAAACGCAGCTATCTAACAGAACGGTTGTCAATGTGTGCACTCAACTTCCAGAGTTAAACCCGTGTGTGGATTCAGCAGTCTGCAAACCCTTTCTATGCAGAGTCCCAAAACAGGCGTTTTCAGCCCGTTACCGGCATATGGAAGAAACAGCAGTAAGCACAGGGAAATATCTGCTTCTAAATCCAAAACGCAGCTATCTAACAGAACGGTTGTCAATGTGTGCACTCAACTTCCAGAGTTAAACCCGTGTGTGGATTCAGCAGTCTGCAAACACTTTCTCTGCAGAATCCCAAAACAGGCGTTTTCAGCCCATTACCGGCATATGGAAGAAACAGCAGTAAGCACAGGGAAATATCTGCTTCTAAATCTAAAACGCAGCTATCTAACAGAACGGTTGTCAATGTGTGCACTCAACTTCCAGAGTTAAACCCGTGTGTGGATTCAGCAGTCTGCAAACACTTTCTCTGCAGAGTACCAAAACAGGCGTTTTCAGCCCATTACCGGCATATGGAAGAAACAGCAGAAAGCAAAGGGAAATATCTGCTTCTAAACCCAAAACGCAGCTAACTAACAGAACGGTTGTCAATGTGTGCACTCAACTTCCAGAGTTAAACCCGTGTGCGGATTCCGCAGTCTGCAAACACCTTCTCTGCAGAGTCCCAAAACAGGCGTTTTCAGGGCATGACCGGCATATGGAAGAAACAGCAGTAAGCACAGGGAAATATCTGCTTCTAAATCCAAAACGCAGCTATCTAACAGAACGGTTGTCAATGTGTGCACTCAACTTCCAGAGTTAAACCCGTGTGTGTATTCAGCAGTCTGCAAACACTTTCTCTGCAGAGTCCCAAAACAGGCGTTTTCAGCCCATTACCGGCATAGGGAAGAAACAGCAGTAAGCACAGGGAAATATCTGCTTCTAAATCCAAAACGCAGCTATCTAACAGAACGGTTGTCAATGTGTGCACTCAACTTCCAGAGTTAAACCCGTGTGTGGATTCAGCAGTCTGCAAACCCTTTCTATGCAGAGTCCCAAAACAGGCGTTTTCAGCCCGTTACCGGCATATGGAAGAAACAGCAGTAAGCACAGGGAAATATCTGCTTCTAAATCCAAAACGCAGCTATCTAACAGAACGGTTGTCAATGTGTGCACTCAACTTCCAGAGTTAAACCCGTGTGTGGATTCAGCAGTCTGCAAACACTTTCTCTGCAGAATCCCAAAACAGGCGTTTTCAGCCCATTACCGGCATATGGAAGAAACAGCAGTAAGCACAGGGAAATATCTGCTTCTAAATCCAAAACGCAGCTATCTAACAGAACGGTTGTCAATGTGTGCACTCAACTTCCAGAGTTAAACCCGTGTGTGGATTCAGCAGTCTGCAAACACTTTCTCTGCAGAGTACCAAAACAGGCGTTTTCAGCCCATTACCGGCATATGGAAGAAACAGCAGAAAGCAAAGGGAAATATCTGCTTCTAAACCCAAAACGCAGCTAACTAACAGAACGGTTGTCAATGTGTGCACTCAACTTCCAGAGTTAAACCCGTGTGTGGATTCAGCAGTCTGCAAACGCTTTCTCTGCAGAGTCCCAAAACAGGCGTTTTTAGCCCATTACCGGCATATGGAAGAAACAGCAGTAAGCACAGGGAAATATCTGCTTCTAAATCCAAAACGCAGCTATCTAACAGAACGGTTGTCAATGTGTGCACTCAACTTCTAGAGTTAAACCCGTGTATGGATTCAGCAGTATGCAAACACTTTCTCTGTAGAGTCCCAAAACAGGCGTTTTCAGCCCATTACCGGCATATGGAAGAAACAGCAGTAAGCAAAGGGAAATATCTGCTTCTAAATCCAAAACGCAGCTATCTGACAGAACGGTTGTCAATGTGTGCACTCAACTTACAGAGTTAAACCCGTGTGTGGATTCAGCAGTCTGCAAACACTTTCTCTGCACAGTCCCAAAACAAGCGTTTTCAGCCCATAACCGGCATGTGGAAGAAACAGCAGTAAGCACAGGGAAATATCTGCTTCTAAATCCAAAACGCAGCTATCTAACAGAACGGTTGTCAATGTGTGCACTCAACTTCCAGAGTTAAACCCGTGTGTGGATTCAGCAGTCTGCAAACACTTTCTGTGCAGAGTCCCAAAACAGGCGTTTTCAGCCCATTACCAGCATATGGAAGAAACAGCAGTAAGCACAGGGAAATATCTGCTTCTAAATCCAAAACGCAGCTATCTAACAGAACGGTTGTCAATGTGTGCACTCAACTTCCAGAGTTAAACCCGTGTGTGGATTCAGCAGTCTGCAAACACTTTCTCTGCAGAGTCCCAAAACAGGCGTTTTCAGCCCATTACCGGCATATGGAAGAAACAGCAGTAAGCACAGGGAAATATCTGCTTCTAAATCCAAAACGCAGCTATCTAACAGAACGGTTGTCAATGCCTGCACTCAACTTCCAGAGATAAACCCGTGTGTGGATTCAGCAGTCTGCAAACACCTTCTCTGCAGAGTCCCAAAACAGGCGTTTTCAGCCCATTACCGGCATAGGGAAGAAAGAGCAGTAAGCACAGGGAAATATCTGCTTCTCAATCCAAAACGCAGCTATCTAACAGAACGGTTGTCAATGTGTGCACTCAACTTCCAGAGTTAAACCCGTGTGTGGATTCAGCAGTCTGCAAACACTTTCTCTGCAGAGTCCCAAAACAGGCGTTTTCAGCCCGTTACCGGCATATGGAAGAAACAGCAGTAAGCACAGGGAAGTATCTGCTTCTAAATCCAAAACGCAGCTATCTAACAGAACGGTTGTCAATGTGTGCACTCAACTTCCAGAGTTAAACCCGTGTGTGGATTCAGCAGTCTGCAAACCCTTTCTCTACAGAGTCCCAAAACAGGCGTTTTCAGCCCGTTACCGGCATATGGAAGAAACAGCAGTAAGCACAGGGAAATATCTGCTTCTAAATCCAAAACGCAGCTATCTAACAGAACGGTTGTCAATGTGTGCACTCAACTTCCAGAGTTAAACCCGTGTGTGGATTCAGCAGTCTGCAAACACTTTCTCTGCAGAGTCCCACAACAGGCGTTTTCAGCCCGTTACCGGCATATGGAAGAAACAGCAGTGAGCACAGGGAAATATCTGCTTCCAAATCCAAAACGCAGCTATCTAAGAGAACGGTTGTCAATGTGTGCACTCAACTTCTAGAGTTAAACTCGTGTGTGGATTCAGTAGTCTGCAAACACTTTCTCTGCAGAGTCCCAAAACAGGCGTTTTCAGCCCATTACCGGCATAGGGAAGAAACAGCAGTAAGCACAGGGAAATATCTGCTTCTAAATCCAAAACGCAGCTATCTAACAGAACGGTTGTCAATGTGTGCACTCAACTTCCAGAGTTAAACCCGTGTGTGGATTCAGCAGTCTGCAAACCCTTTCTATGCAGAGTCCCAAAACAGGCGTTTTCAGCCCGTTACCGGCATATGGAAGAAACAGCAGTAAGCACAGGGAAATATCTGCTTCTAAATCCAAAACGCAGCTATCTAACAGAACGGTTGTCAATGTGTGCACTCAACTTCCAGAGTTAAACCCGTGTGTGGATTCAGCAGTCTGCAAACACTTTCTCTGCAGAATCCCAAAACAGGCGTTTTCAGCCCATTACCGGCATATGGAAGAAACAGCAGTAAGCACAGGGAAATATCTGCTTCTAAATCTAAAACGCAGCTATCTAACAGAACGGTTGTCAATGTGTGCACTCAACTTCCAGAGTTAAACCCGTGTGTGGATTCAGCAGTCTGCAAACACTTTCTCTGCAGAGTACCAAAACAGGCGTTTTCAGCCCATTACCGGCATATGGAAGAAACAGCAGAAAGCAAAGGGAAATATCTGCTTCTAAACCCAAAACGCAGCTAACTAACAGAACGGTTGTCAATGTGTGCACTCAACTTCCAGAGTTAAACCCGTGTGCGGATTCCGCAGTCTGCAAACACCTTCTCTGCAGAGTCCCAAAACAGGCGTTTTCAGGGCATGACCGGCATATGGAAGAAACAGCAGTAAGCACAGGGAAATATCTACTTCTAAATCCAAAACGCAGCTATCTAACAGAACGGTTGTCAATGTGTGCACTCAACTTCCAGAGTTAAACCCGTGTGTGTATTCAGCAGTCTGCAAACACTTTCTCTGCAGAGTCCCAAAACAGGCGTTTTCAGCCCATTACCGGCATAGGGAAGAAACAGCAGTAAGCACAGGGAAATATCTGCTTCTAAATCCAAAACGCAGCTATCTAACAGAACGGTTGTCAATGTGTGCACTCAACTTCCAGAGTTAAACCCGTGTGTGGATTCAGCAGTCTGCAAACCCTTTCTATGCAGAGTCCCAAAACAGGCGTTTTCAGCCCGTTACCGGCATATGGAAGAAACAGCAGTAAGCACAGGGAAATATCTGCTTCTAAATCCAAAACGCAGCTATCTAACAGAACGGTTGTCAATGTGTGCACTCAACTTCCAGAGTTAAACCCGTGTGTGGATTCAGCAGTCTGCAAACACTTTCTCTGCAGAATCCCAAAACAGGCGTTTTCAGCCCATTACCGGCATATGGAAGAAACAGCAGTAAGCACAGGGAAATATCTGCTTCTAAATCCAAAACGCAGCTATCTAACAGAACGGTTGTCAATGTGTGCACTCAACTTCCAGAGTTAAACCCGTGTGTGGATTCAGCAGTCTGCAAACACTTTCTCTGCAGAGTACCAAAACAGGCGTTTTCAGCCCATTACCGGCATATGGAAGAAACAGCAGAAAGCAAAGGGAAATATCTGCTTCTAAACCCAAAACGCAGCTAACTAACAGAACGGTTGTCAATGTGTGCACTCAACTTCCAGAGTTAAACCCGTGTGTGGATTCAGCAGTCTGCAAACGCTTTCTCTGCAGAGTCCCAAAACAGGCGTTTTTAGCCCATTACCGGCATATGGAAGAAACAGCAGTAAGCACAGGGAAATATCTGCTTCTAAATCCAAAACGCAGCTATCTAACAGAACGGTTGTCAATGTGTGCACTCAACTTCTAGAGTTAAACCCGTGTATGGATTCAGCAGTATGCAAACACTTTCTCTGTAGAGTCCCAAAACAGGCGTTTTCAGCCCATTACCGGCATATGGAAGGAACAGCAGTAAGCAAAGGGAAATATCTGCTTCTAAATCCAAAACGCAGCTATCTGACAGAACGGTTGTCAATGTGTGCACTCAACTTCCAGAGTTAAACCCGTGTGTGGATTCAGCAGTCTGCAAACCCTTTCTCTACAGAGTCCCAAAACAGGCGTTTTCAGCCCGTTACCGGCATATGGAAGAAACAGCAGTAAGCACAGGGAAATATCTGCTTCTAAATCCAAAACGCAGCTATCTAACAGAACGGTTGTCAATGTGTGCACTCAACTTCCAGAGTTAAACCCGTGTGTGGATTCAGCAGTCTGCAAACCCTTTCTCTACAGAGTCCCAAAACAGGCGTTTTCAGCCCGTTACCGGCATATGGAAGAAACAGCAGTAAGCACAGGGAAATATCTGCTTCTAAATCCAAAACGCAGCTATCTAACAGAACGGTTGTCAATGTGTGCACTCAACTTCCAGAGTTAAACCGGTGTGTGGATTCAGCAGTCTGCAAACACTTTCTCTGCAGAGTCCCACAACAGGCGTTTTCAGCCCGTTACCGGCATATGGAAGAAACAGCAGTGAGCACAGGGAAATATCTGCTTCCAAATCCAAAACGCAGCTATCTAAGAGAACGGTTGTCAATGTGTGCACTCAACTTCTAGAGTTAAACTCGTGTGTGGATTCAGTAGTCTGCAAACACTTTCTCTGCAGAGTCCCAAAACAGGCGTTTTCAGCCCATTACCGGCATATGGAAGAAACAGCAGTAAACACAGGGAAATATCTGCTTCTAAATCCAAAACGCAGCTATCTAACAGAACGGTTGTCAATGTGTGCACTCAACTTCCAGAGTTAAACCCGTGTGCGGATTCAGCGGTCTGCAAACACCTTCTCTGCAGAGTCCCAAAACAGGCGTTTTCAGGGCATCACCGGCATATGGAAGAAACAGCAGTAAGCACAGGGAAATATCTGCTTCTAAATCCAAAACGCAGCTATCTAACAGAACGGTTGTCAATGTGTGCACTCAACTTCCAGAGTTAAACCCGTGTGTGGATTCAGCAGTCTGCAAACCCTTTCTCTACAGAGTCCCAAAACAGGCGTTTTCAGCCCGTTACCGGCATATGGAAGAAACAGCAGTAAGCACAGGGAAATATCTGCTTCTAAATCCAAAACGCAGCTATCTAACAGAACGGTTGTCAATGTGTGCACTCAACTTCCAGAGTTAAACCCGTGTGTGGATTCAGCAGTCTGCAAACACTTTCTCTGCAGAATCCCAAAACAGGCGTTTTCAGCCCATTACCGGCATATGGAAGAAACAGCAGTAAGCACAGGGAAATATCTGCTTCTAAATCCAAAACGCAGCTATCTAACAGAACGGTTGTCAATGTGTGCACTCAACTTCCAGAGTTAAACCCGTGTGTGCCTTCAGCAGTCTGCAAACCGTTTCTCTGCAGAGTCCCAAAACAGGCGTTTTCAGCCCATTACCGGCATAGGGAAGAAACAGCAGTAAGCACAGGGAAATATCTGCTTCTAAATCCAAAACGCAGCTATCTAACAGAACGGTTGTCAATGTGTGCACTCAATTTCCAGAGTTAAACCGGTGTGTGGATTCAGCAGTCTGCAAACACCTTCTCTGCAGAGTCCCAAAACAGGCGTTTTCAGCCCATTAGCGGCATATGGAAGAAACAGCAGTAAGCACAGGGAAATATCTGCTTCTAAATCCGAAACACAGCTATCTAACAGAACGGTTGTCATTGCGTGCACTCAACTTCCAGAGTTAAACACGTGTGTGGATTCAGCAGTCTGCAAACCCTTTCTCTGCAGAGTCCCAAAACAGGCGTTTTCAGCCCATTACCAGCATATGGAAGAAACAGCAGTAAGCACAGGGAAATATCTGCTTCTAAATCCAAAACGCAGCTATCTAACAGAACGGTTTTCAATGTGTGCACTCAACTTCCAGAGTTAAACCCGTGTGTGGATTCAGCAGTCTGCAAACACTTTCTCTGCAGAGTCCCAAAACAGGCGTTTTCAGCCCATTACCGGCATAAGGAAGAAACAGCAGTAAGCACAGGTAAATATCTGCTTCTAAATCCAAAACGCAGCTATCTAACAGAACGGTTGTCAATGCCTGCACTCAACTTCCAGAGATAAACCCGTGTGTGGATTCAGCAGTCTGCAAACACCTTCTCTGCAGAGTCCCAAAACAGGCGTTTTCAGCCCATTACCGGCATAGGGAAGAAAGAGCAGTAAGCACAGGGAAATATCTGCTTCTAAATCCAAAACGCAGCTATCTAACAGAACGGTTGTCAATGTGTGCACTCAACTTCCAGAGTTAAACCCGTGTGTGGATTCAGCAGTCTGCAAACACTTTCTCTGCAGAGTCCCAAACAGGCGTTTTCAGCCCATTACTGGCATTGGGAAGAAACAGCAGTAAGCACAGGGAAGTATCTGCTTCGAAATCCGAAACACAGCTATCTAACAGAACGGTTGTCAATGTGTGCACTCAACTTCCAGAGTTAAACCCGTGTGTGGATTCAGCAGTCTGCAAACACCTTCTCTGCAGAGTCCCAAAACAGGCGTTTTCAGGGCATGACCGGCATATGGAAGAAACAGCAGTAAGCACAGGGAAATATCTGCTTCTAAATCCAAATCGCAGCTATCTAACAGAACGGTTGTCAATGTGTGCACTCAACTTCCAGAGTTAAACCCGTGTGTGGATTCAGCAGTCTGCAAACACTTTCTCTGCAGAGTCCCAAAACAGGCGTTTTCAGCCCGTTACCGGCATATGGAAGAAACAGCAGTAAGCACAGGGAAATATCTGCTTCTAAATCCAAAACGCAGCTATCTAACAGAACGGTTGTCAATGTGTGCACTCAACTTCCAGAGTTAAACCCGTGTGTGCATTCAGCAGTCTGCAAACCGTTTCTCTGCAGAGTCCCAAAACAGGCGTTTTCAGCCCATTACCGGCATAGGGAAGAAACAGCAGTAAGCACAGGGAAATATCTGCTTCTAAATCCGAAACACAGCTATCTAACAGAACGGTTGTCAATGTGTGCACTCAACTTCCAGAGTTAAACCCGTGTGTGAATTCTGCAGTCTGCAAACACTTTCTCTGCAGAGTCCCAAAACAGGCGTTTTCAGGCCGTTACCGGCATAGGGAAGAAACAGCAGTAAGCACAGGGAAATATCTGCTTCTAAATCCAAAACGCCGCTATCTAACAGAACGGTTGTCAATGTGTGCACTCAACTTCCAGAGTTAAACCGGTGTGTGGATTCAGCAGTCTGCAAACACCTTCTCTGCAGAGTGCCAAAACAGGCGTTTTCAGGGCATGACCGGCATAAGGAAGAAACAGCAGTAAGCACAGGGAAATATCTGCTTCTAAATCCAAAACGCAGCTATCTAACAGAACGGTTGTCAATGTGTGCACTCAACTTCCAGAGTTAAAACCGGTGTGTGGATTCAGCAGTCTGCAAACACCTTCTCTGCAGAGTCCCAAAACAGGCGTTTTCAGCCCATTACCGGCATAGGGAAGAAAGAGCAGTAAGCACAGGGAAATATCTGCTTCTAAATCCAAAACGCAGCTATCTAACAGAACGGTTGTCAATGTGTGCACTCAACTTCCAGAGTTAAACCCGTGTGTGGATTCAGCAGTCTGCAAACACTTTCTCTGCAGAGTCCCAAACAGGCGTTTTCAGCCCATTACCGGCATTGGGAAGAAACAGCAGTAAGCACAGGGAAGTATCTGCTTCGAAATCCGAAACACAGCTATCTAACAGAACGGTTGTCAATGTGTGCACTCAACTTCCAGAGTTAAACCGGTGTGTGGATTCAGCAGTCTGCAAACCCTTTCTCTGCAGAGTCCCAAAACAGGCGTTTTCAGCCCGTTACCGGCATATGGAAGAAACAGCAGTAAGCACAGGGAAATATCTGCTTCTAAATCCAAAACGCAGCTATCTAACAGAACGGTTGTCAATGTGTGCACTCAACTTCCAGAGTTAAACCCGTGTGTGGATTCAGCAGTCTGCAAACACTTTCTCTGCAGAGTCCCAAAACAGGCGTTTTCAGCCCATTACCGTCATAGGGAAGAAACAGCAGTAAGCACAGGGAAATATCTGCTTCTAAATCCAAAACGCAGCTATCTAACAGAACGGTTGTCAATGTGTGCACTCAGCTTCCAGAGTTAAACCCGTGTGTGGATTCAGCAGTCTGCAAACACCTTCTCTGCAGAGTCCCAAAACAGGCGTTTTCAGGGCATGACCAGCATAGGGAAGAAACAGCAGTAAGCACAGGGAAATATCTGCTTCTAAATCCAAAACGCAGCTATCTAACAGAACGGTTGTCAATGTGTGCACTCAACTTCCAGAGTTAAACCGGTGTGTGGATTCAGCAGTCTGCAAACACCTTCTCTGCAGAGTGCCAAAACAGGCGTTTTCAGGGCATGACCGGCATAAGGAAGAAACAGCAGTAAGCACAGGGAAATATCTGCTTCTAAATCCAAAACGCAGCTATCTAACAGAACGGTTGTCAATGTGTGCACTCAACTTCCAGAGTTAAACCGGTGTGTGGATTCAGCAGTCTGCAAACACCTTCTCTGCAGAGTCCCAAAACAGGCGTTTTCAGCCCATTACCGGCATAGGGAAGAAAGAGCAGTAAACACAGGGAAATATCTGCTTCTAAATCCAAAACGCAGCTATCTAACAGAACGGTTGTCAATGTGTGCACTCAACTTCCAGAGTTAAACCCGTGTGTGGATTCAGCAGTCTGCAAACACTTTCTCTGCAGAGTCCCAAACAGGGCGTTTTCAGCCCATTACCGGCATTGGGAAGAAACAGCAGTAAGCACAGGGACGTATCTGCTTCGAAATCCGAAACACAGCTATCTAACAGAACGGTTGTCAATGTGTGCACTCAACTTCCAGAGTTAAACCCGTGTGTGGATTCAGCAGTCTGCAAACCCTTTCTCTGCAGAGTCCCAAAACAGGCGTTTTCAGCCCGTTACCGGCATATGGAACAAACAGCAGTAAGCACAGGGAAATATCTGCTTCTAAATCCAAAACGCAGCTATCTAACAGAACGGTTGTCAATGTGTGCACTCAACTTCCAGAGTTAAACCCGTGTGTGGATTCAGCAGTCTGCAAACACTTTCTCTGCAGAGTCCCAAAACAGGCGTTTTCAGCCCATTACCGGCATAGGGAAGAAACAGCGGTAAGCACAGGGAAATATCTGCTTCTAAATCCAAAACGCAGCTATCTAACAGAACGGTTGTCAATGTGTGCACTCAACTTCCAGAGTTAAACCCGTGTGTGGATTCAGCAGTCTGCAAACACCTTCTCTGCAGAGTCCCAAAACAGGCGTTTTCAGGGCATGACCGGCATATGGAAGAAACAGCAGTAAGCACAGGGAAATATCTGCTTCTAAATCCAAAACGCAGCTATCTAACAGAACGGTTGTCAATGTGTGCACTCAACTTCCAGAGTTAAACCCATGTGTGGATTCAGCAGTCTGCAAACACTTTCTCTGCAGAGTCCCAAAACAGGCGTTTTCAGCCCATTACCGGCATAGGGAAGAAACAGCAGTAAGCACAGGGAAATATCTGCTTCTAAATCCAAAACGCAGCTATCTAACAGAACGGTTGTCAATGTGTGCACTCAACTTCCAGAGTTAAACCCGTGTGTGGATTCAGCAGTCTGCAAACACTTTCTCTGCAGAGTCCCAAAACAGGCGTTTTCAGCCCATTACCGGCATATGGAAGAAACAGCAGTAAGCACAGGGAAATATCTGCTTCTAAATCCAAAACGCAGCTATCTAACAGAACGGTTGTCAATGTGTGCACTCAACTTCCAGAGTTAAACCCGTGTGTGGATTCAGCAGTCTGCAAACACTTTCTCTGCAGAGTCCCAAACAGGCGTTTTCAGCCCATTACCGGAATTGGGAAAAAACAGCAGTAAGCACAGGGAAGTATCTGCTTCTAAATCCGAAACACAGCTATCTAACAGAAAGGTTGTCAATGCGTGCACTCAACTTCCAGAGTTAAACCCGTGTGTGGATTCAGCAGTCTGCAAACCCTTTCTCTGCAGAGTCCCAAAACAGGCGTTTTCAGGCCGTTACCGGCATAGGGAAGAAACAGCAGTAAGCACAGGGAAATATCTGCTTCTAAATCCAAAACGCAGCTATCTAACAGAACGGTTGTCAATGTGTGCACTCAACTTCCAGAGTTAAACCCGTGTGTGCATTCAGCAGTCTGCAAACCGTTTCTCTGCAGAGTCCCAAAACAGGCGTTTTCAGCCCATTACCGGCATAGGGAAGAAACAGCAGTAAGCACAGGGAAATATCTGCTTCTAAATCCAAAACGCAGCTATCTAACAGAACGGTTGTCAATGTGTGCACTCAACTTCCAGAGTTAAACCGGTGTGTGGATTCAGCAGTCTGCAAACACCTTCTCTGCAGAGTGCCAAAACAGGCGTTTTCAGGGCATGACCGGCATAAGGAAGAAACAGCAGTAAGCACAGGGAAATATCTGCTTCTAAATCCAAAACGCAGCTATCTAACAGAACGGTTGTCAATGTGTGCACTCAACTTCCAGAGTTAAACCGGTGTGTGGATTCAGCAGTCTGCAAACACCTTCTCTGCAGAGTCCCAAAACAGGCGTTTTCAGCCCATTTCCGGCATTGGGAAGAAACAGCAGTAAGCACAGGGAAATATCTGCTTCTAAATCCGAAACACAGCTATCTAACAGAACGGTTGTCAATGTGTGCACTCAACTTCCAGAGTTAAACACGTGTGTGGATTCAGCAGTCTGCAAACACTTTCTCTGCAGAGTCCCAAAACAGGCGTTTTCAGCCCTTTAGCCAGCATAAGGAAGAAACAGCAGTAAGCACAGGGAAATATCTGCTTCTAAATCCAAAACGCAGCTATGTAACAGAACGGTTGTCAATGCCTGCAATCAACTTCCAGAGATAAACCCGTGTGTGGATTCAGCAGTCTGCATACACTTTCTCTGCAGAGTCCCAAAACAGGCGTTTTCAGCCCATTACCGGCATAGGGAAGAAAGAGCAGTAAGCACAGGGAAATATCTGCTTCCAAATCCAAAACGCAGCTATCTAACAGAACGGTTGTCAATGTGTGCACTCAACTTCCAGAGTTAAACCCATGTGTGGATTCAGCAGTCTGCAAACACTTTCTCTGCAGAGTCCCAAAACAGGCGTTTTCAGCCCATTACCGGCATATGGAAGAAACAGCAGTAAGCACAGGGAAATATCTGCTTCTAAATCCAAAACGCAGCTATCTAACAGAACGGTTGTCAATGCCTGCACTCAAATTCCAGAGATAAACCCGTGTGTGGATTCAGCAGTCTGCAAACACCTTCTCTGCAGAGTCCCAAAACAGGCGTTTTCAGCCCATTACCGGCATAGGGAAGAAAGAGCAGTAAGCACGGGGAAATATCTGCTTCTCAATCCAAAACGCAGCTATCTAACAGAACGGTTGTCAATGTGTGCACTCAACTTCCAGAATTAAACCCGTGTGTGGATTCAGCAGTCTGCAAACACTTTCTCTGCAGAGTCACAAAACAGGCGTTTTCAGCCCATTACCGGCATATGGAAGAAACAGCAGTAAGCACAGGGAAATATCTGCTTCTAAATCCAAAACGCAGCTATCTAACAGAACGGTTGTCAATGTGTGCACTCAACTTCCAGAGTTAAACCCGTGTGTGGATTCAGCAGTCTGCAAACACTTTCTCTTCAGAGTCCCAAAAGAGGCGTTTTCAGCCCATTACCGGCATATGGAGGAAAGAGCAGTAAGCACAGGGAAATATCTGCTTCTAAATCCAAAACGCAGCAATCTAACAGAGCGGTTGTCAATGTGTGCACTCAACTTCCAGAATTAAACCCGTGTGTGGATTCAGCAATCTGCAAACACTTTCTCTGCAGAGTCCCAAAACAGGCGTTTTCAGCCCATTACCGGCATATGGAAGAAACAGCAGTAAGCACAGGGAAATATCTGCTTCTAAATCCAAAACGCAGCTATCTAACAGAACGGTTGTCAATGTGTGCACTCAACTTCCAGAGTTAAACCCGTGTGTGGATTCAGCAGTCTGCAAACACTTTCTCTGCGGAGTCCCAAAACAGGCATTTTCAGCCCATTACCGGCATAAGGAAGAAACAGCAGTAAGCACAGGGAAATATCTGCTTCTAAATCCAAAACGCAGCTATCTAACAGAACGGTTGTCAATACGTGCACTCAACTTCCAGAGTTAAACCGGTGTGTGGATTCAGCAGTCTGCAAACACCTTCTCTGTAGAGTCCCAAAACAGGCGTTTTCAGCCCATTACCGGCATAGGGAAGTAACAGCAGTAAGCACAGGGAAATATCTGCTTCTAAATCGAAAACGCAGCTATCTAACCGAACGGTTGTCAATGTGTGCACTCAACTTCCAGAGTTAAACCCGTGTGTGGATTCAGCAGTCTGCAAACCCTTTCTCTGCAGAGTCCCAAAACAGGCGTTTTCAGCCCGTTACCGGCATATGGAAGAAACAGCAGTAAGCACAGGGAAATATCTGCTTCTAAATCCAAAACACAGCTATCTAACAGAACGGTTGTCAATGTGTGCACTCAACTTCCAGAGTTAAACCCGTGTGTGGATTCAGCAGTCTGCAAACACTTTATCTGCAGAGTCCCAAAACAGGCGTTTTCAGCCCATTACCGGCATAGGGAAGAAACAGCAGTAAGCACAGGGAAATATCTGCTTCTAAATCCAAAACGCAGCTATCTAACAGAACGGTTGTCAATGTGTGCACTCAGCTTCCAGAGTTAAACCCGTGTGTGGATTCAGCAGTCTGCAAACACCTTCTCTGCAGAGTCCCAAAACAGGCGTTTTCAGGGCATGACCAGCATATGGAAGAAACAGCAGTAAGCACAGGGAAATATCTGCTTCTAAATCCAAAACGCAGCTATCTAACATAACGGTTGTCAATGTGTGCACTCAACTTCCAGAGTTAAACCCGCGTGTTGATTCAGCAATCTGCAAACACTTTCTCTGCAGAGTCCCAAAACAGTCGCTTTCAGCGCATTACCGGCATATGGAAGAAACAGCAGTAAACACAGGGAAATATCTGCTTCTAAATCCAAAACGCAGCTATCTAACAGAACGGTTGCCAATGTGTGCACTCAACTTCCAGAGATAAACCCGTGTGTGGATTCAGCAGTCTGCAAACACCTTCTCTGCAGAGTCCCAAAACAGGCGTTTTCAGGGCATGACCAGCATATGGAAGAAAGAGCAGTAAGCACAGGGAAATATCTGCTTCAAAATCCAAAACGCAGCAATCTAACAGAGCGGTTGTCAATGTGTGCACTCAACTTCCAGAATTAAACCCGAGTGTGGATTCAGCAATCTGCAAACACTTTCTCTGCAGAGTCCCAAATCAGGCGTTTTCAGCCCATTACTGGCATATGGAAGAAACAGCAGTAAGCACAGGAAATATCTGCTTCTAAATCCAAAACGCAGCTATCTAACAGAACGGTTGTCAATGTGTGCACTCAATTTCCAGAGTTAAACCCGTGTGTGGATTCAGCAGTCTGCAAACACTTTCTCTGCAGAATCGTAAAACAATCGTTTTCAGCCCATTACTGGCATACGGAAGAAACAGCAGTAAGCACAGGGAAATATCTGCTTCTAAATCCAAAACGCAGCTATCTAACAGAACGGTTGTCAATGTGTGCACTCAACTTCCAGAGTTAAACCCGTGTGTGGATTCAGCAGTCTGCAAACCCTTTCTCTGCAGAGTCCCAAAACATGCTTTTTCAGCCCATTACCGGCATATGGAAGAAACAGCAGTAAGCACAGGGAAATATCTGCTTCTAAATCCAAAACGCAGCTATATAACAGAACGGTTGTCAATGTGTGCACTCAACTTCCAGAGTTAAACCCGTGTGTGGATTCAGCAGTCTGCAAACACTTTCTCTGCAGAGTCCCAAAAGAGGCGTCTTCAGCCCTATACCGGCATATGGAAGAAACAGCAGTAAGCACAGGGAAATATCTGCTTCTAAATCCAAAACGCAGCTATCTAACAGAACGGTTGTCAATGTGTGCACTCAACTTCCAGAGTTAAACCCGCGTGAGGATTCAGCAGTCTGCAAACACTTTCTCTGCAGAGTCCCAAAACAGGCGCTTTCAGCGCATTACCGGCATATGGAAGAAACAGTAGTAAACACAGGGAAATATCTGCTTCTAAATCCAAAACGCAGCTATCTAACAGAACGGTTTCCAATGTGTGCACTCAACTTCCAGAGATAAACCCGTGTGTGGATTCAGCAGTCTGAAAACACTTTCTCTGCAGAGTCCCAAAACAGGCGTTTTCAGCCCATTACCGGCATATGGAAGAAACAGCAGTAAGCACAGGGAAATATCTGCTTCTAAATCCAAAAGGCAGCTATCTAACAGAACGGTTGCCAATGTGTGCACTCAACTTCCAGAGATAAACCCGTGTGTGGATTCAGCAGTCTTCAAACACTTTCTCTGCAGAGTCCCAAAACAGGCGTTTTCAGCCCATTACCGGCATATGGAAGAAAGAGCAGTAAGCACAGGGAAATATCTGCTTCTAAATCCAAAACGCAGCAATCTAACAGAGCGGTTGTCAATGTGTGCACTCAACTTCCAGAATTAAACCCGAGTGTGGATTCAGCAATCTGCAAACACTTTCTCTGCAGAGTCCCAAATCAGGCGTTTTCAGCCCATTACTGGCATATGGAAGAAACAGCAGTAAGCACAGGGAAATATCTGCTTCTAAATCCATAACGCAGCTATCTAACAGAACGGTTGTCAATGTGTGCAGTCAACTTCCAGAGTTAAACCCGTGTGTGGATTCAGCAGTCTGCAAACACTTTCTCTGCAGAGTCACAAAACAGGCGTTTTCAGCCCATTACCGGCATATGGAAGAAACAGCAGTAAGCACAGGGAAATATCTGCTTCTAAATCCATAACGCAGCTATCTAACAGAACGGTTGTCAATGTGTGCACTCAACTTCCAGAGTTAAACCCGTGTGTGGATTCAGCAGTCTGCAAACACTTTCTCTGCAGAGTCGCAAAACAATCGTTTTCAGCCCATTACTGGCATACGGAAGAAACAGCAGTAAGCACAGGGAAATATCTGCTTCTAAATCCAAAACGCAGCTATCTAACAGAACGGTTGTCAATGTGTGCACTCAACTTCCAGAGTTAAACCCGTGTGTGGATTCAGCAGTCTGCAAACACTTTCTCTGCAGAGTCCCAAAACATGCGTTTTCAGCCCATTACCGGCATATGGAAGAAACAGCAGTAAGCACAGGGAAATATCTGCTTCTAAATCCAAAACGCAGCTATCTAACAGAACGGTTGTCAATGTGTGCACTCAACTTCCAGAGTTAAACCCGTGTGTGGATTCAGCAGTCTGCAAACACTTTCTCTGCAGAGTCCCAAAACAGGCGTTTTCAGCCCATTACCGGCATATGGAAGAAACAGCAGTAAGCACAGGGAAATATCTGCTTCTAAATCCAAAACGCAGCTATCTAACAGAACGGTTGTCAATGTGTGCACTCAACTTCCAGAGTTAAACCCGTGTGTGGATTCAGCAGTCTGCAAACACTTTCTCTGCAGAGTCGCAAAACAATCGTTTTCAGCCCATTACCGGCATAAGGAAGAAACAGCAGTAACCACAGGGAAATATCTGCTTCTAAATCCAAAACGCAGCTATCTAACAGAACAGTTGTCAATACGTGCACTCAACTTCCAGAGTTAAACCGGTGTGTGGTTTCAGCAGTCTGCAAACACCTTCTCTGCAGAGTCCCAAAACAGGCGTTTTCAGCCCGTTACCGGCATAGGGAAGTAACAGCAGTAAGCACAGGGAAATATCTGCTTCTAAATCGAAAACGCAGCTATCTAACCGAACGGTTGTCAATGTGTGCACTCAACTTCCAGAGTTAAACCCGTGTGTGGATTCAGCAGTCTGCAAACCCTTTCTCTGCAGAGTCCCAAAACAGGCGTTTTCAGCCCGTTACCGGCATATGGAAGAAACAGCAGTTAGCACAGGGAAATATCTGCTTCTAAATCCAAAACGCAGCTATCTAACAGAACGGTTGTCAATGTGTGCACTCAACTTCCAGAGTTAAACCCGTGTGTGGACTCAGCAGTCTGCAAACACTTTCTCTGCAGAGTCCCAAAACAGGCGTTTTCAGCCCATTACCGGCATATGGAAGAAACAGCAGTAAGCACAGGGAAATATCTGCTTCTAAATCCAAAAGGCAGCTATCTAACAGAACGGTTGTCAATGTGTGCACTCAACTTCCAGAGTTAAACCAATGTGTGGATTCAGCAGTCTGTAAACACTTTCTCTGCAGAGTCCCAAAACAGGCGTTTTCAGCCCATTACTGGCATATGGAAGAAACAGCAGTAAGCACAGGAAATATCTGCTTCTAAATCCAAAACGCAGCTATCTAACAGAACGGTTGTCAATGTGTGCACTCAACTTCCAGAGTTAAACCCGTGTGTGGATTCAGAAGTCTGCAAACACTTTCTCTGCAGAGTCGCAAAACAATCGTTTTCAGCCCATTACTGGCATACGGAAGAAACAGCAGTAAGCACAGGGAAATATCTGCTTCTAAATCCAAACCGCAGCTATCTAACAGAAAGGTTGTCAATGTGTGCACTCAACTTCCAGAGTTAAACCCATGTGTGGATTCAGCAGTCTGCAAACACTTTCTCTGCAGAGTCCCAAAACATGCGTTTTCAGCCCATTACCGGCATATGGAAGAAACAGCAGTAAGCACAGGGAAATATCTGCTTCTAAATCCAAAACGCAGCTATCTATCAGAACGGTTGTCAATGTGTGCACTCAACTTCCAGAGTTAAACCCGTGTGTGGATTCAGCAGTCTGCAAACACTTTCTCTGCAGAGTCCCAAAACAGGCATTTTCAGCCCATTACCGGCATATGGAAGAAACAGCAGTAAGCACAGGGAAATATCTGCTTCTAAATCCAAAACGCAGCTATCTAACAGAACGGTTGTCAATGTGTGCACTCAACTTCCAGAGTTAAACCCGCGTGAGGATTCAGCAGTCTGCAAACACTTTCTCTGCAGAGTCCCAAAACAGGCGCTTTCAGCGCATTACCGGCATATGGAAGAAACAGTAGCAAACACAGGGAAATATCTGCTTCTAAATCCAAAACGCAGCTGTCTAACAGAACGGTTGCCAATGTGTGCACTCAACTTCCAGAGATAAACCCGTGTGTGGATTCAGCAGTCTGCAAACACTTTCTCTGCAGAGTCCCAAAACAGGCGTTTTCAGCCCATTACTGGCATATGGAAGAAACAGCAGTAAGCACAGGGAAATATCTGCTTCTAAATCCAAAACGCAGCTATCTAACAGAACGGTTGTCAATGTGTGCACTCAACTTCCAGAGTTAAACCCGTGTGTGCATTCAGCAGTCTGCAAACACTTTCTCTGCAGAGTCCCAAAACAGGCGTTTTCAGCCCATTACCGGCATATGGAAGAAACAGCAGTAAGCACCGGGAAATATCTGCTTCTAAATCAAAAACGCAGCTCACTAACAGAACGGTTGTCAATGTGTGCACTCAACTTCCAGAGTTAAACCCGTGTGTGGATGCAGCAGTCTGCAAACGCTTTCTCTGCAGAGTCCCAAAACAGGCGTTTTCAGCCCATTACCGGCATATGGAAGAAACAGCAGTAAGCACAGGGAAATATCTGCTTCTAAATCCAAAACGCAGCTATCTAACAGAACGGTTGTCAATGTGTGCACTCAACTTCCAGAGTTAAACCCGTGTGTGGATTCAGCAGTCTGCAAACACTTTCTCTGCAGAGTCCCAAAACAGGCGTTTTCAGCCCATTACCGGCATATGGAAGAAACAGCAGTAAGCACAGGGAAATATCTGCTTCTAAATCCAAAACGCAGCTATCTAACAGAACGGTTGTCAATGTGTGCACTCAACTTCCAGAGTTAAACCCGTGTGTGGATTCAGCAGTCTGCAAACACTTTCTCTGCAGAGTCCCAAAAGAGGCGTCTTCAGCCCTATACCGGCATATGGAAGAAACAGCAGTAAGCACAGGGAAATATCTGCTTCTAAATCCAAAACGCAGCTATCTAACAGAACGGTTGTCAATGTGTGCACTCAACTTCCAGAGTTAAACCCGCGTGAGGATTCAGCAGTCTGCAAACACTTTCTCTGCAGAGTCCCAAAACAGGCGCTTTCAGCGCATTACCGGCATATGGAAGAAACAGTAGTAAACACAGGGAAATATCTGCTTCTAAATCCAAAACGCAGCTATCTAACAGAACGGTTTCCAATGTGTGCACTCAACTTCCAGAGATAAACCCGTGTGTGGATTCAGCAGTCTGAAAACACTTTCTCTGCAGAGTCCCAAAACAGGCGTTTTCAGCCCATTACCGGCATATGGAAGAAACAGCAGTAAGCACAGGGAAATATCTGCTTCTAAATCCAAAAGGCAGCTATCTAACAGAACGGTTGCCAATGTGTGCACTCAACTTCCAGAGATAAACCCGTGTGTGGATTCAGCAGTCTTCAAACACTTTCTCTGCAGAGTCACAAAACAGGCGTTTTCAGCCCATTACCGGCATATGGAAGAAAGAGCAGTAAGCACAGGGAAATATCTGCTTCTAAATCCAAAACGCAGCAATCTAACAGAGCGGTTGTCAATGTGTGCACTCAACTTCCAGAATTAAACCCGAGTGTGGATTCAGCAATCTGCAAACACTTTCTCTGCAGAGTCCCAAATCAGGCGTTTTCAGTCCATTACTGGCATATGGAAGAAACAGCAGTAAGCACAGGGAAATATCTGCTTCTAAATCCATAACGCAGCTATCTAACAGAACGGTTGTCAATGTGTGCAGTCAACTTCCAGAGTTAAACCCGTGTGTGGATTCAGCAGTCTGCAAACACTTTCTCTGCAGAGTCACAAAACAGGCGTTTTCAGCCCATTACCGGCATATGGAAGAAACAGCAGTAAGCACAGGGAAATATCTGCTTCTAAATCCATAACGCAGCTATCTAACAGAACGGTTGTCAATGTGTGCACTCAACTTCCAGTGTTAAACCCGTGTGTGGATTCAGCAGTCTGCAAACACTTTCTCTGCAGAGTCGCAAAACAATCGTTTTCAGCCCATTACTGGCATACGGAAGAAACAGCAGTAAGCACAGGGAAATATCTGCTTCTAAATCCAAAACGCAGCTATCTAACAGAACGGTTGTCAATTTGTGCACTCAACTTCCAGAGTTAAACCCGTGTGTGGATTCAGCAGTCTGCAAACACTTTCTCTGCAGAGTCCCAAAACATGCGTTTTCAGCCCATTACCGGCATATGGAAGAAACAGCAGTAAGCACAGGGAAATATCTGCTTCTAAATCCAAAACGCAGCTATCTAACAGAACGGTTGTCAATGTGTGCACTCAACTTCCAGAGTTAAACCCGTGTGTGGATTCAGCAGTCTGCAAACACTTTCTCTGCAGAGTCCCAAAACAGGCGTTTTCAGCCCATTACCGGCATATGGAAGAAACAGCAGTAAGCACAGGGAAATATCTGCTTCTAAATCCAAAACGCAGCTATCTAACAGAACGGTTGTCAATGTGTGCACTCAACTTCCAGAGTTAAACCCGTGTGTGGATTCAGCAGTCTGCAAACACTTTCTCTGCAGAGTCGCAAAACAATCGTTTTCAGCCCATTACCGGCATAAGGAAGAAACAGCAGTAACCACAGGGAAATATCTGCTTCTAAATCCAAAACGCAGCTATCTAACAGAACAGTTGTCAATACGTGCACTCAACTTCCAGAGTTAAACCGGTGTGTGGTTTCAGCAGTCTGCAAACACCTTCTCTGCAGAGTCCCAAAACAGGCGTTTTCAGCCCATTACCGGCATAGGGAAGTAACAGCAGTAAGCACAGGGAAATATCTGCTTCTAAATCGAAAACGCAGCTATCTAACCGAACGGTTGTCAATGTGTGCACTCAACTTCCAGAGTTAAACCCGTGTGTGGATTCAGCAGTCTGCAAACCCTTTCTCTGCAGAGTCCCAAAACAGGCGTTTTCAGCCCGTTACCGGCATATGGAAGAAACAGCAGTTAGCACAGGGAAATATCTGCTTCTAAATCCAAAACGCAGCTATCTAACAGAACGGTTGTCAATGTGTGCACTCAACTTCCAGAGTTAAACCCGTGTGTGGACTCAGCAGTCTGCAAACACTTTCTCTGCAGAGTCCCAAAACAGGCGTTTTCAGCCCATTACCGGCATATGGAAGAAACAGCAGTAAGCACAGGGAAATATCTGCTTCTAAATCCAAAAGGCAGCTATCTAACAGAACGGTTGTCAATGTGTGCACTCAACTTCCAGAGTTAAACCCATGTGTGGATTCAGCAGTCTGTAAACACTTTCTCTGCAGAGTCCCAAAACAGGCGTTTTCAGCCCATTACTGGCATATGGAAGAAACAGCAGTAAGCACAGGAAATATCTGCTTCTAAATCCAAAACGCAGCTATCTAACAGAACGGTTGTCAATGTGTGCACTCAACTTCCAGAGTTAAACCCGTGTGTGGATTCAGAAGTCTGCAAACACTTTCTCTGCAGAGTCGCAAAACAATCGTTTTCAGCCCATTACTGGCATACGGAAGAAACAGCAGTAAGCACAGGGAAATATCTGCTTCTAAATCCAAACCGCAGCTATCTAACAGAAAGGTTGTCAATGTGTGCACTCAACTTCCAGAGTTAAACCCATGTGTGGATTCAGCAGTCTGCAAACACTTTCTCTGCAGAGTCCCAAAACATGCGTTTTCAGCCCATTACCGGCATATGGAAGAAACAGCAGTAAGCACAGGGAAATATCTGCTTCTAAATCCAAAACGCAGCTATCTAACAGAACGGTTGTCAATGTGTGCACTCAACTTCCAGAGTTAAACCCGTGTGTGGATTCAGCAGTCTGCAAACACTTTCTCTGCAGAGTCCCAAAACAGGCATTTTCAGCCCATTACCGGCATATGGAAGAAACAGCAGTAAGCACAGGGAAATATCTGCTTCTAAATCCAAAACGCAGCTATCTAACAGAACGGTTGTCAATGTGTGCACTCAACTTCCAGAGTTAAACCCGTGTGTGGATACAGCAGTCTGCAAACACTTTCTCTGCAGAGTCCCAAAAGAGGCGTCTTCAGCCCTTTACCGGCATATGGAAGAAACAGCAGTAAGCACAGGGAAATATCTGCTTCTAAATCCAAAACGCAGCTATCTAACAGAACGGTTGTCAATGTGTGCACTCAACTTCCAGAGTTAAACCCGCGTGAGGATTCAGCAGTCTGCAAACACTTTCTCTGCAGAGTCCCAAAACAGGCGCTTTCAGCGCATTACCGGCATATGGAAGAAACAGTAGCAAACACAGGGAAATATCTGCTTCTAAATCCAAAACGCAGCTGTCTAACAGAACGGTTGCCAATGTGTGCACTCAACTTCCAGAGATAAACCCGTGTGTGGATTCAGCAGTCTGCAAACACTTTCTCTGCAGAGTCCCAAAACAGGCGTTTTCAGCCCATTACTGGCATATGGAAGAAACAGCAGTAAGCACAGGGAAATATCTGCTTCTAAATCCAAAACGCAGCTATCTAACAGAACGGTTGTCAATGTGTGCACTCAACTTCCAGAGTTAAACCCGTGTGTGCATTCAGCAGTCTGCAAACACTTTCTCTGCAGAGTCCCAAAACAGGCGTTTTCAGCCCATTACCGGCATATGGAAGAAACAGCAGTAAGCACCGGGAAATATCTGCTTCTAAATCAAAAACGCAGCTCACTAACAGAACGGTTGTCAATGTGTGCACTCAACTTCCAGAGTTAAACCCGTGTGTGGATGCAGCAGTCTGCAAACGCTTTCTCTGCAGAGTCCCAAAACAGGCGTTTTCAGCCCATTACCGGCATATGGAAGAAACAGCAGTAAGCACAGGGAAATATCTGCTTCAAAATCCAAAACGCAGCTATCTAACAGAACGGTTGTCAATGTGTGCACTCAACTTCCAGAGTTAAACCCGTGTGTGGATTCAGCAGTCTGCAAACACTTTCTCTGCAGAGTCCCAAAACAGGCGTTTTCAGCCCATTACCGGCATATGGAAGAAACAGCAGTAAGCACAGGGAAATATCTGCTTCTATATCCAAAACGCAGCTATCTAACAGAACGGTTGTCAATGTGTGCACTCAACTTCCAGAGTTAAACCCGTGTGTGGATTCAGCAGTCTGCAAACACTTTCTCTGCAGAGTCCCAAAAGAGGCGTCTTCAGCCCTTTACCGGCATATGGAAGAAACAGCAGTAAGCACAGGAAATATCTGCTTCTAAATCCAAAACGCAGCAATCTAACAGAACGGTTGTCAATGTGTGCACTCAACTTCCAGAGTTAAACCCGCGTGTGGATTCAGCAGTCTGCAAACACTTTCTCTGCAGAGTCCCAAAACAGTCGCTTTCAGCGCATTACCGGCATATGGAAGAAACAGTACTAAACACAGGGAAATATCTGCTTCTAAATCCAAAAGGCAGCTATCTAACAGAACGGTTGCCAATGTGTGCACTCAACTTCCAGAGATAAACCCGTGTGTGGATTCAGCAGTCTGCAAACACTTTCTCTGCAGAGTCCCAAAACAGGCGTTTTCAGCCCATTACCGGCATATGGAAGAAAGAGCAGTAAGCACAGGGAAATATCTGCTTCTAAATCCAAAACGCAGCAATCTAACAGAGCGGTTGTCAATGTGTGCACTCAACTTCCAGAGTTAAACCCGTGTGTGGATTCAGCAGTCTGCAAACACTTTCTCTGCAGAGTCCCAAAACAGGCATTTTCAGCCCATTACCGGCATAAGGAAGAAACAGCAGTAAGCACAGGGAAATATCTGCTTCTAAATCCAAAACGCAGCAATCTAACAGAACGGTTGTCAATACGTGCACTCAACTTCCAGAGTTAAACCGGTGTGTGGATTCAGCAGTCTGCAAACACCTTCTCTGCAGAGTCCCAAAACAGGGGATTTCAGCCCATTACCGGCATAGGGAAGTAACAGCAGTAAGCACAGGGAAATATCTGCTTCTAAATCGAAAACGCAGCTATCTAACCGAACGGTTGTCAATACGTGCACTCAACTTCCAGAGTTAAACCGGTGTGTGGATTCAGCAGTCTGCAAACACCTTCTCTGCAGAGTCCCAAAACAGTCGTTTTCAGCCCATTACCGGCATAGGGAAGTAACAGCAGTAAGCACAGGGAAATATCTGCTTCTAATTCGAAAACACAGCTATCTAACCGAACGGTTGTCAATGTGTGCACTCAACTTCCAGAGTTAAACCCGTGTGTGGATTCAGCAGTCTGCAAACCCTTTCTCTGCAGAGTCCCAAAACAGGCGTTTTCAGCCCGTTACCGGCATATGGAAGAAACAGCAGTTAGCACAGGGAAATATCTGCTTCTAAATCCAAAACGCAGCTATCTAGCAGAACGGTTGTCAATGTGTGCACTCAACTTCCAGAGTTAAACCCGTGTGTGGACTCAGCAGTCTGCAAACACTTTCTCTGCAGAGTCCCAAAACAGGCGTTTTCAGCCCATTACCGGCCTATGGAAGAAACAGCAGTAAGCACAGGGAAATATCTGCTTCTAAATCCAAAACGCAGCTATCTAACAGAACTGTTGTCAATGTGTGCACTCAACTTCCAGAGTTAAACCCGTGTGTGGATTCAGCAGTCTGTAAACACTTTCTCTGCAGAGTCCCAAAACAGGCGTTTTCAGCCCATTACTGGCATATGGAAGAAACAGCAGTAAGCACAGGAAATATCTGCTTCTAAATCCAAAACGCAGCTATCTAACAGAACGGTTGTCAATGTGTGCACTCAACTTCCAGAGTTAAACCCGTGTGTGGATTCAGCAGTCTGCAAACACTTTCTCTGCAGAGTCCCAAAAGAGGCGTCTTCAGCCCTTTACCGGCATATGAAAGAAACAGCAGTAAGCACAGGGAATTATCTGCTTCTAAATCCAAAACGCAGCTATCTAACAGAACGGTTTTCAATGCGTGCACTAAACTTCCAGGGTTAAACCCGTGGGTGGATTCAGCAGTCTGCAAACACTTTCTCTGCAGAGTCCCAAAACAGGCGTTTTCAGCGCTTTACCGGCATATGGAAGAAACAGCAGTAAGCACAGGGAAATATCTGCTTCTAAATCCAAAACGCAGCTATCTAACAGAACGGTTGTCAATGTGTGCACTCAACTTCCAGAGTTAAACCCGTGTGTGGATTCAGCAGTCTGCAAACACTTTCTCTGCAGAGTCCCAAAACAGGCGTTTACAGCGCATTACCGGCATATGGAAGAAACAGTAGTAAACACAGGGAAATATCTGCTTCTAAATCCAAAACGCAGCTGTCTAACAGAACGGTTGCCAATGTGTGCACTCAACTTCCAGAGATAAACCCGTGTGTGGATTCAGCAGTCTGCAAACACTTTCTCTGCAGAGTCACAAAACAGGCGTTTTCAGTCCATTACCGGCATATGGAAGAAACAGCAGTAAGCACAGGGAAATATCTGCTTCTAAATCTAAAACGCAGCTATCTAACAGAACGGCTGTCAATGTGTGCACTCAACTTCCAGAGTTAAACCCATGTGTGGATTCAGCAGTCTGCAAACACTTTCTCTGCAGAGTCCCAAAACAGGCGTTTTCAGCCCATTACCGGCATATGGAAGAAACAGCAGTAAGCACAGGGAAATATCTGCTTCTAAATCCAAAACGCAGATATCTAACAGAACGGTTGTCAATGTGTGCACTCAACTTCCAGAGTTAAACCGGTGTGTGGATTCAGCAGTCTGCAAACACTTTCTCTGCAGAGTCCCAAAACAGGCGTTTTCAGCCCATTACCGGCATATGGAAGAAAGAGCAGTAAGCACCGGGAAATATCTGCTTCTAAATCCAAAACGCAGCAATCTAACAGAGCGGTTGTCAACGTGTGCACTCAACTTCCAGAATTAAACCCGTGTGTGGATTCAGCAATCTGCAAACACTTTCTCTGCAGAGTCCCAAATCAAGCGTTTTCAGCCCATTACTGGCATATGGAAGAAACAGCAGTAAGCACAGGGAAATATCTGCTTCTAAATCCAAAACGCAGCTATCTAACAGAACGGTTGTCAATGTGTGCACTCAACTTCCAGAGTTAAACCCGTGTGTGGATTCAGCAGTCTGCAAACACTTTCTCTGCAGAGTCACAAAACAGGCGTTTTCAGCCCATTACCGGCATATGGAAGAAAGAGCAGTAAGCACAGGGAAATATCTGCTTCTAAATCTAAAACGCAGCTATCTAACAGAACGGTTGTCAATGTGTGCACTCAACTTCCAGAGTTAAACCCGTGGGTGGATTCAGCAGTCTGCAAACACTTTCTATGCAGAGTCCCAAAACAGGCGTTTTCAGCCCATTACCGGCATATGGAAGAAACAGCAGTAAGCACAGGGAACTATCTGCTTTTTAATCAAAAACGCAGCTCACTAACAGAACGGTTGTCAATGTGTGCAATCAACTTCCAGAGTTAAACCCGTGTGTGTATGCAGCAGTCTGCAAACGCTTTCTCTGCAGAGTCCCAAAACAGGCGTTTTCAGCCCATTACCGGCATATGGAAGAAACAGCAGTAAGCACAGGGAAATATCTGCTTCTAAATCCAAAACGCAGCTATCTAACAGAACGGTTGTCAATGTGTGCACTCAACTTCCAGAGTTAAACCCGTGTGTGGATTCAGCAGTCTGCAAACACTTTCTCTGCAGAGTCCCAAAACAGGCGTTTTCAGCCCATTACCGGCATATGGAAGAAAGAGCAGTAAGCACAGGGAAATATCTGCTTCTAAATCTAAAACGCAGCTATCTAACAGAACGGTTGTCAATGTGTGCACTCAACTTCCAGAGTTAAACCCGTGGGTGGATTCAGCAGTCTGCAAACACTTTCTATGCAGAGTCCCAAAACAGGCGTTTTCAGCCCATTACCGGCATATGGAAGAAACAGCAGTAAGCACAGGGAACTATCTGCTTTTTAATCAAAAACGCAGCTCACTAACAGAACGGTTGTCAATGTGTGCAATCAACTTCCAGAGTTAAACCCGTGTGTGTATGCAGCAGTCTGCAAACGCTTTCTCTGCAGAGTCCCAAAACAGGCGTTTTCAGCCCATTACCGGCATATGGAAGAAACAGCAGTAAGCACAGGGAAATATCTGCTTCTAAATCCAAAACGCAGCTATCTAACAGAACGGTTGTCAATGTGTGCACTCAACTTCCAGAGTTAAACCCGTGTGTGGATTCAGCATTCTGCAAACACTTTCTCTGCAGAGTCACAAAACAGGCGTTTTCAGCCCATTACCGGCATATGGAAGAAACAGCAGTAAGCACAGGGAAATATCTGCTTCTAAATCTAAAACGCAGCTATCTAACAGAACGGTTTTCAATGTGTGCACTCAACTTCCAGAGTTAAACCCGTGGGTGGATTCAGCAGTCTGCAAACACTTTCTCTGCAGAGTCCCAAAACAGGCGTTTTCAGCCCATTACCGGCTTATGGAAGAAACAGCAGTAAGCACAGGGAACTATCTGCTTCTAAATCAAAAATGCAGCTCACTAACAGAACGGTTGTCAATGTGTGCACTCAACTTCCAGAGTTAAACCCGTGTGTGGATGCAGCAGTCTGCAAACACTTTCTCTGCAGAGTCCCAAAACAGGCGTTTTCAGCCCATTACCGGCATATGGAAGAAACAGCAGTAAGCACAGGGAAATATCTGCTTCTAAATCCAAAATGCAGCTATCTAACAGAACGGTTGTCAATGTGTGCACTCAACTTCCAGAGTTAAACCCGTGTGTGGATTCAGCAGTCTGCAAACACTTTCTCTGCAGAGTCCCAAAACAGGCGTTTTCAGCCCATTACCGGCATATGGAAGAAACAGCAGTAAGCACAGGGAAATATCTGCTTCTAAATCCAAAACGCAGCTATCTAACAGAACGGTTGTCAATGTGTGCACTCAACTTCCAGAGTTAAACCCGTGTGTGGATTCAGCAGTCTGCAAACACTTTCTCTGCAGAGTCCCAAAACAGGCGTTTTCAGCCCATTACCGGCATATGGAAGAAAGTGCAGTAAGCACAGGGAAATATCTGCTTCTAAATCCAAAACGCAGCTATCTAACAGAACGGTTGTCAATGTGTGCACTCAACTTCCAGAGTTAAACCCGTGTGTGGATTCAGCAGTCTGCAAACACTTTCTCTGCAGAGTCCCAGAACAGGCATTTTCAGCCCATTACCGGCATAAGGAAGAAACAGCAGTAAGCACAGGGAAATATCTGCTTCTAAATCCAAAACGCAGCTATCTAACAGAACGGTTGTCAATACGTGCACTCAACCTCCAGAATTAAACCGGTGTGTGGATTCAGCAGTCTGCAAACACCTTCTCTGCAGAGTCCCAAAACAGGCGTTTTCAGCCCATTACCGGCATATGGAAGAAACAGCAGTAAGCACAGGGAAATATCTGCTTCTAAATCCAAAATGCAGCTATCTAACAGAACGGTTGTCAATGTGTGCACTCAACTTCCAGAGTTAAACCCGTGTGTGGATTCAGCAGTCTGCAAACCCTTTCTCTGCAGAGTCCCAAAACAGGCGTTTTCAGCCCGTTACCGGCATATGGAAGAAACAGCAGTTAGCACAGGGAAATATCTGCTTCTAAATCCAAAACGCAGCTATCTAACAGAACGGTTGTCAATGTGTGCTTTCAACTTCCAGAGTTAAACCCGTGTGTGGACTCAGCAGTCTGCAAACACTTTCTCTGCAGAGTCCCAAAACAGGCGTTTTCAGCCCATTACCGGCATATGGAAGAAACAGCAGTAAGCCCAGGGAAATATCTGCTTCTAATTCCAAAATGCAGCTATCTAACAGAACGGTTGTCAATGTGTGCACTCAACTTCCAGAGTTAAACCCGTGTGTGGATTCAGCAGTCTGTAAACACTTTCTCTGCAGAGTCCCAAAACAGGCGTTTTCAGCCCATTACTGGCATATGGAAGAAACAGCAGTAAGCACAGGGAAATATCTGCTTCTAAATCCAAAACGCAGCTATCTAACAGAAAGGTTGTCAATGTGTGCACTCAACTTCCAGAGTTAAACCCGTGTGTGGATTCAGCAGTCTGCAAACACTTTCTCTGCAGAGTCCCAAAACAGGCGTTTTCAGCCCATTACCGGCATATGAAAGAAGCAGCAGTAAGCACAGGGAAATATCTGCTTCTAAATCCAAAACGCAGCTATCTAACAGAACGGTTGTCAATGTGTGCACTCAACTTCCAGAGTTAAACCCGTGTGTGGATTCAGCAGTCTGCAAACACTTTCTCTGCAGAGTCCCAAAACAGGCGTTTTCAGCCCATTACCGGCATATGGAAGAAACAGCAGTAAGCACAGGGAAATATCTGCTTCTAAATCCAAAACGCAGCAATCTAATAGAGCGGTTGTCAATGTGTGCACTCAACTTCCAGAATTAAACCTGAGTGTGGATTCAGCAATCTGCAAACACTTTCTCTGCAGAGTCCCAAATCAGGCGTTTTCAGCCCATTACTGGCATATGGAAGAAACAGCAGTAAGCACAGGGAAATATCTGCTTCTAAATCCAAAACGCAGCTATCTAACAGAACGGTTGTCAATGTGTGCACTCAACTTCCAGAGTTAAACCCGTGTGTGGATTCAGCAGTCTGCAAACACTTTCTCTGCAGAGTCCCAAAACAGGCATTTTCAGCCCATTACCGGCATAAGGAAGAAACAGCAGTAAGCACAGGGAAATATCTGCTTCTAAATCCAAAACGCAGCTATCTAACCGAACGGTTGTCAATACGTGCACTCAACTTCCAGAGTTAAACCGGTGTGTGGATTCAGCAGTCTGCAAACACCTTCTCTGCAGAGTCCCAAAACAGGCGTTTTCAGCCCATTACCGGCATAGGGAAGTAACAGCAGTAAGCACAGGGAAATATCTGCTTCTAAATCGAAAACACAGCTATCTAAACGAACGGTTGTCAATGTGTGCACTCAACTTCCAGAGTTAAACCCGTGTGTGGATTCAGCAGTCTGCAAACCCTTTCTCTGCAGAGTCCCAAAACAGGCGTTTTCAGCCCGTTACCGGCATACGGAAGAAACAGCAGTTAGCACAGGGAAATATCTGCTTCTAAATCCAAAACGCAGCTATCTAACAGAACGGTTGTCAATGTGTGCTTTCAACTTCCAGAGTTAAACCCGTGTGTGGACTCAGCAGTCTGCAAACACTTTCTCTGCAGAGTCCCAAAACAGGCGTTTTCAGCCCATTACCGGCATATGGAAGAAACAGCAGTAAGCACAGGGAAATATCTGCTTCTAATTCCAAAACGCAGCCATCTAACAGAACGGTTGTCAATGTGTGCACTCAACTTCCAGAGTTAAACCCGTGTGTGGATTCAGCAGTCTGTAAACACTTTCTCTGCAGAGTCCCAAAACAGGCGTTTTCAGCCCATTACTGGCATATGGAAGAAACAGCAGTAAGCACAGGAAATATCTGCTTCTAAATCGAAAACGCAGCTATCTAACCGAACGGTTGTCAATGTGTGCACTCAACTTCCAGAGTTAAACCCGTGTGTGGATTCAGCAGTCTGCAAACCCTTTCTCTGCAGAGTCCCAAAACAGGCGTTTTCAGCCCGTTACCGGCATATGGAAGAAACAGCAGTTAGCACAGGGAAATATCTGCTTCTAAATCCAAAACGCAGCTATCTAACAGAACGGTTGTCAATGTGTGCACTCAACTTCCAGAGTTAAACCCGTGTGTGGACTCAGCAGTCTGCAAACACTTTCTCTGCAGAGTCCCAAAACAGGCGTTTTCAGCCCATTACCGGCATATGGAAGAAACAGCAGTAAGCACAGGGAAATATCTGCTTCTAAATCCAAAAGGCAGCTATCTAACAGAACGGTTGTCAATGTGTGCACTCAACTTCCAGAGTTAAACCCATGTGTGGATTCAGCAGTCTGTAAACACTTTCTCTGCAGAGTCCCAAAACAGGCGTTTTCAGCCCATTACTGGCATATGGAAGAAACAGCAGTAAGCACAGGAAATATCTGCTTCTAAATCCAAAACGCAGCTATCTAACAGAACGGTTGTCAATGTGTGCACTCAACTTCCAGAGTTAAACCCGTGTGTGGATTCAGAAGTCTGCAAACACTTTCTCTGCAGAGTCGCAAAACAATCGTTTTCAGCCCATTACTGGCATACGGAAGAAACAGCAGTAAGCACAGGGAAATATCTGCTTCTAAATCCAAACCGCAGCTATCTAACAGAAAGGTTGTCAATGTGTGCACTCAACTTCCAGAGTTAAACCCATGTGTGGATTCAGCAGTCTGCAAACACTTTCTCTGCAGAGTCCCAAAACATGCGTTTTCAGCCCATTACCGGCATATGGAAGAAACAGCAGTAAGCACAGGGAAATATCTGCTTCTAAATCCAAAACGCAGCTATCTAACAGAACGGTTGTCAATGTGTGCACTCAACTTCCAGAGTTAAACCCGTGTGAGGATTCAGCAGTCTGCAAACACTTTCTCTGCAGAGTCCCAAAACAGGCATTTTCAGCCCATTACCGGCATATGGAAGAAACAGCAGTAAGCACAGGGAAATATCTGCTTCTAAATCCAAAACGCAGCTATCTAACAGAACGGTTGTCAATGTGTGCACTCAACTTCCAGAGTTAAACCCGTGTGTGGATACAGCAGTCTGCAAACACTTTCTCTGCAGAGTCCCAAAAGAGGCGTCTTCAGCCCTTTACCGGCATATGGAAGAAACAGCAGTAAGCACAGGGAAATATCTGCTTCTAAATCCAAAACGCAGCTATCTAACAGAACGGTTGTCAATGTGTGCACTCAACTTCCAGAGTTAAACCCGCGTGAGGATTCAGCAGTCTGCAAACACTTTCTCTGCAGAGTCCCAAAACAGGCGCTTTCAGCGCATTACCGGCATATGGAAGAAACAGTAGCAAACACAGGGAAATATCTGCTTCTAAATCCAAAACGCAGCTGTCTAACAGAACGGTTGCCAATGTGTGCACTCAACTTCCAGAGATAAACCCGTGTGTGGATTCAGCAGTCTGCAAACACTTTCTCTGCAGAGTCCCAAAACAGGCGTTTTCAGCCCATTACTGGCATATGGAAGAAACAGCAGTAAGCACAGGGAAATATCTGCTTCTAAATCCAAAACGCAGCTATCTAACAGAACGGTTGTCAATGTGTGCACTCAACTTCCAGAGTTAAACCCGTGTGTGCATTCAGCAGTCTGCAAACACTTTCTCTGCAGAGTCCCAAAACAGGCGTTTTCAGCCCATTACCGGCATATGGAAGAAACAGCAGTAAGCACCGGGAAATATCTGCTTCTAAATCAAAAACGCAGCTCACTAACAGAACGGTTGTCAATGTGTGCACTCAACTTCCAGAGTTAAACCCGTGTGTGGATGCAGCAGTCTGCAAACGCTTTCTCTGCAGAGTCCCAAAACAGGCGTTTTCAGCCCATTACCGGCATATGGAAGAAACAGCAGTAAGCACAGGGAAATATCTGCTTCTAAATCCAAAACGCAGCTATCTAACAGAACGGTTGTCAATGTGTGCACTCAACTTCCAGAGTTAAACCCGTGTGTGGATTCAGCAGTCTGCAAACACTTTCTCTGCAGAGTCCCAAAACAGGCGTTTTCAGCCCATTACCGGCATATGGAAGAAACAGCAGTAAGCACAGGGAAATATCTGCTTCTATATCCAAAACGCAGCTATCTAACAGAACGGTTGTCAATGTGTGCACTCAACTTCCAGAGTTAAACCCGTGTGTGGATTCAGCAGTCTGCAAACACTTTCTCTGCAGAGTCCCAAAAGAGGCGTCTTCAGCCCTTTACCGGCATATGGAAGAAACAGCAGTAAGCACAGGAAATATCTGCTTCTAAATCCAAAACGCAGCAATCTAACAGAACGGTTGTCAATGTGTGCACTCAACTTCCAGAGTTAAACCCGCGTGTGGATTCAGCAGTCTGCAAACACTTTCTCTGCAGAGTCCCAAAACAGTCGCTTTCAGCGCATTACCGGCATATGGAAGAAACAGTACTAAACACAGGGAAATATCTGCTTCTAAATCCAAAAGGCAGCTATCTAACAGAACGGTTGCCAATGTGTGCACTCAACTTCCAGAGATAAACCCGTGTGTGGATTCAGCAGTCTGCAAACACTTTCTCTGCAGAGTCCCAAAACAGGCGTTTTCAGCCCATTACCGGCATATGGAAGAAAGAGCAGTAAGCACAGGGAAATATCTGCTTCTAAATCCAAAACGCAGCAATCTAACAGAGCGGTTGTCAATGTGTGCATTCAACTTCCAGAGTTAAACCCGTGTGTGGATTCAGCAGTCTGCAAACACTTTCTCTGCAGAGTCCCAAAACAGGCATTTTCAGCCCATTACCGGCATAAGGAAGAAACAGCAGTAAGCACAGGGAAATATCTGCTTCTAAATCCAAAACGCAGCTATCTAACAGAACGGTTGTCAATACGTGCACTCAACTTCCAGAGTTAAACCGGTGTGTGGATTCAGCAGTCTGCAAACACCTTCTCTGCAGAGTCCCAAAACAGGGGTTTTCAGCCCATTACCGGCATAGGGAAGTAACAGCAGTAAGCACAGGGAAATATCTGCTTCTAAATCGAAAACGCAGCTATCTAACCGAACGGTTGTCAATACGTGCACTCAACTTCCAGAGTTAAACCGGTGTGTGGATTCAGCAGTCTGCAAACACCTTCTCTGCAGAGTCCCAAAACAGTCGTTTTCAGCCCATTACCGGCATAGGGAAGTAACAGCAGTAAGCACAGGGAAATATCTGCTTCTAATTCGAAAACACAGCTATCTAACCGAACGGTTGTCAATGTGTGCACTCAACTTCCAGAGTTAAACCCGTGTGTGGATTCAGCAGTCTGCAAACCCTTTCTCTGCAGAGTCCCAAAACAGGCGTTTTCAGCCCGTTACCGGCATATGGAAGAAACAGCAGTTAGCACAGGGAAATATCTGCTTCTAAATCCAAAACGCAGCTATCTAGCAGAACGGTTGTCAATGTGTGCACTCAACTTCCAGAGTTAAACCCGTGTGTGGACTCAGCAGTCTGCAAACACTTTCTCTGCAGAGTCCCAAAACAGGCGTTTTCAGCCCATTACCGGCCTATGGAAGAAACAGCAGTAAGCACAGGGAAATATCTGCTTCTAAATCCAAAACGCAGCTATCTAACAGAACTGTTGTCAATGTGTGCACTCAACTTCCAGAGTTAAACCCGTGTGTGGATTCAGCAGTCTGTAAACACTTTCTCTGCAGAGTCCCAAAACAGGCGTTTTCAGCCCATTACTGGCATATGGAAGAAACAGCAGTAAGCACAGGAAATATCTGCTTCTAAATCCAAAACGCAGCTATCTAACAGAACGGTTGTCAATGTGTGCACTCAACTTCCAGAGTTAAACCCGTGTGTGGATTCAGCAGTCTGCAAACACTTTCTCTGCAGAGTCCCAAAAGAGGCGTCTTCAGCCCTTTACCGGCATATGAAAGAAACAGCAGTAAGCACAGGGAATTATCTGCTTCTAAATCCAAAACGCAGCTATCTAACAGAACGGTTTTCAATGCGTGCACTAAACTTCCAGGGTTAAACCCGTGGGTGGATTCAGCAGTCTGCAAACACTTTCTCTGCAGAGTCCCAAAACAGGCGTTTTCAGCGCTTTACCGGCATATGGAAGAAACAGCAGTAAGCACAGGGAAATATCTGCTTCTAAATCCAAAACGCAGCTATCTAACAGAACGGTTGTCAATGTGTGCACTCAACTTCCAGAGTTAAACCCGTGTGTGGATTCAGCAGTCTGCAAACACTTTCTCTGCAGAGTCCCAAAACAGGCGTTTACAGCGCATTACCGGCATATGGAAGAAACAGTAGTAAACACAGGGAAATATCTGCTTCTAAATCCAAAACGCAGCTGTCTAACAGAACGGTTGCCAATGTGTGCACTCAACTTCCAGAGATAAACCCGTGTGTGGATTCAGCAGTCTGCAAACACTTTCTCTGCAGAGTCACAAAACAGGCGTTTTCAGTCCATTACCGGCATATGGAAGAAACAGCAGTAAGCACAGGGAAATATCTGCTTCTAAATCTAAAACGCAGCTATCTAACAGAACGGCTGTCAATGTGTGCACTCAACTTCCAGAGTTAAACGCATGTGTGGATTCAGGAGTCTGCAAACACTTTCTCTGCAGAGTCCCAAAACAGGCGTTTTCAGCCCATTACCGGCATATGGAAGAAACAGCAGTAAGCACAGGGAAATATCTGCTTCTAAATCCAAAACGCAGATATCTAACAGAACGGTTGTCAATGTGTGCACTCAACTTCCAGAGTTAAACCGGTGTGTGGATTCAGCAGTCTGCAAACACTTTCTCTGCAGAGTCCCAAAACAGGCGTTTTCAGCCCATTACCGGCATATGGAAGAAAGAGCAGTAAGCACCGGGAAATATCTGCTTCTAAATCCAAAACGCAGCAATCTAACAGAGCGGTTGTCAACGTGTGCACTCAACTTCCAGAATTAAACCCGTGTGTGGATTCAGCAATCTGCAAACACTTTCTCTGCAGAGTCCCAAATCAAGCGTTTTCAGCCCATTACTGGCATATGGAAGAAACAGCAGTAAGCACAGGGAAATATCTGCTTCTAAATCCAAAACGCAGCTATCTAACAGAACGGTTGTCAATGTGTGCACTCAACTTCCAGAGTTAAACCCGTGTGTGGATTCAGCAGTCTGCAAACACTTTCTCTGCAGAGTCACAAAACAGGCGTTTTCAGCCCATTACCGGCATATGGAAGAAAGAGCAGTAAGCACAGGGAAATATCTGCTTCTAAATCTAAAACGCAGCTATCTAACAGAACGGTTGTCAATGTGTGCACTCAACTTCCAGAGTTAAACCCGTGGGTGGATTCAGCAGTCTGCAAACACTTTCTATGCAGAGTCCCAAAACAGGCGTTTTCAGCCCATTACCGGCATATGGAAGAAACAGCAGTAAGCACAGGGAACTATCTGGTTTTTAATCAAAAACGCAGCTCACTAACAGAACGGTTGTCAATGTGTGCAATCAACTTCCAGAGTTAAACCCGTGTGTGTATGCAGCAGTCTGCAAACGCTTTCTCTGCAGAGTCCCAAAACAGGCGTTTTCAGCCCATTACCGGCATATGGAAGAAACAGCAGTAAGCACAGGGAAATATCTGCTTCTAAATCCAAAACGCAGCTATCTAACAGAACGGTTGTCAATGTGTGCACTCAACTTCCAGAGTTAAACCCGTGTGTGGATTCAGCAGTCTGCAAACACTTTCTCTGCAGAGTCCCAAAACAGGCGTTTTCAGCCCATTACCGGCATATGGAAGAAACAGCAGTAAGCACAGGGAAATATCTGCTTCTAAATCCAAAACGCAGCTATCTAACAGAACGGTTGTCAATGTGTGCACTCAACTTCCAGAGTTAAACCCGTGTGTGGATTCAGCATTTTGCAAACACTTTCTCTGCAGAGTCACAAAACAGGCGTTTTCAGCCTATTACCGGCATATGGAAGAAACAGCAGTAAGCACAGGGAAATATCTGCTTCTAAATCTAAAACGCAGCTATCTAACAGAACGGTTTTCAATGTGTGCACTCAACTTCCAGAGTTAAACCCGTGGGTGGATTCAGCAGTCTGCAAACACTTTCTCTGCAGAGTCCCAAAACAGGCGTTTTCAGCCCATTACCGGCTTATGGAAGAAACAGCAGTAAGCACAGGGAACTATCTGCTTCTAAATCAAAAACGCAGCTCACTAACAGAACGGTTGTCAATGTGTGCACTCAACTTCCAGAGTTAAACCCGTGTGTGGATTCAGCAGTCTGCAAACACTTTCTCTGCAGAGTCCCAAAACAGGCGTTTTCAGCCCATTACCGGCATATGGAAGAAACAGCAGTAAGCACAGGGAAATATCTGCTTCTAAATCCAAAATGCAGCTATCTAACAGAACGGTTGTCAATGTGTGCACTCAACTTCCAGAGTTAAACCCGTGTGTGGATTCAGCAGTCTGCAAACACTTTCTCTGCAGAGTCCCAAAACAGGCGTTTTCAGCCCATTACCGGCATATGGAAGAAACAGCAGTAAGCACAGGGAAATATCTGCTTCTAAATCCAAAACGCAGCTATCTAACAGAACGGTTGTCAATGTGTGCACTCAACTTCCAGAGTTAAACCCGTGTGTGGATTCAGCAGTCTGCAAACACTTTCTCTGCAGAGTCCCAAAACAGGCGTTTTCAGCCCATTACCGGCATATGGAAGAAAGTGCAGTAAGCACAGGGAAATATCTGCTTCTAAATCCAAAACGCAGCTATCTAACAGAACGGTTGTCAATGTGTGCACTCAACTTCCAGAGTTAAACCCGTGTGTGGATTCAGCAGTCTGCAAACACTTTCTCTGCAGAGTCCCAGAACAGGCATTTTCAGCCCATTACCGGCATAAGGAAGAAACAGCAGTAAGCACAGGGAAATATCTGCTTCTAAATCCAAAACGCAGCTATCTAACAGAACGGTTGTCAATACGTGCACTCAACCTCCAGAATTAAACCGGTGTGTGGATTCAGCAGTCTGCAAACACCTTCTCTGCAGAGTCCCAAAACAGGCGTTTTCAGCCCATTACCGGCATATGGAAGAAACAGCAGTAAGCACAGGGAAATATCTGCTTCTAAATCCAAAACGCAGCTATCTAACAGAACGGTTGTCAATGTGTGCACTCAACTTCCAGAGTTAAACCCGTGTGTGGATTCAGCAGTCTGCAAACCCTTTCTCTGCAGAGTCCCAAAACAGGCGTTTTCAGCCCGTTACCGGCATATGGAAGAAACAGCAGTTAGCACAGGGAAATATTTGCTTCTAAATCCAAAACGCAGCTATCTAACAGAACGGTTGTCAATGTGTGCTTTCAACTTCCAGAGTTAAACCCGTGTGTGGACTCAGCAGTCTGCAAACACTTTCTCTGCAGAGTCCCAAAACAGGCGTTTTCAGCCCATTACCGGCATATGGAAGAAACAGCAGTAAGCCCAGGGAAATATCTGCTTCTAATTCCAAAATGCAGCTATCTAACAGAACGGTTGTCAATGTGTGCACTCAACTTCCAGAGTTAAACCCGTGTGTGGATTCAGCAGTCTGTAAACACTTTCTCTGCAGAGTCCCAAAACAGGCGTTTTCAGCCCATTACTGGCATATGGAAGAAACAGCAGTAAGCACAGGGAAATATCTGCTTCTAAATCCAAAACGCAGCTATCTAACAGAAAGGTTGTCAATGTGTGCACTCAACTTCCAGAGTTAAACCCGTGTGTGGATTCAGCAGTCTGCAAACACTTTCTCTGCAGAGTCCCAAAACAGGCGTTTTCAGCCCATTACCGGCATATGAAAGAAGCAGCAGTAAGCACAGGGAAATATCTGCTTCTAAATCCAAAACGCAGCTATCTAACAGAACGGTTGTCAATGTGTGCACTCAACTTCCAGAGTTAAACCCGTGTGTGGATTCAGCAGTCTGCAAACACTTTCTCTGCAGAGTCCCAAAACAGGCGTTTTCAGCCCATTACCGGCATATGGAAGAAACAGCAGTAAGCACGGGGAAATATCTGCTTCTAAATCCAAAACGCAGCAATCTAATAGAGCGGTTGTCAATGTGTGCACTCAACTTCCAGAATTAAACCTGAGTGTGGATTCAGCAATCTGCAAACACTTTCTCTGCAGAGTCCCAAATCAGGCGTTTTCAGCCCATTACTGGCATATGGAAGAAACAGCAGTAAGCACAGGGAAATATCTGCTTCTAAATCCAAAACGCAGCTATCTAACAGAACGGTTGTCAATGTGTGCACTCAACTTCCAGAGTTAAACCCGTGTGTGGATTCAGCAGTCTGCAAACACTTTCTCTGCAGAGTCCCAAAACAGGCATTTTCAGCCCATTACCGGCATAAGGAAGAAACAGCAGTAAGCACAGGGAAATATCTGCTTCTAAATCCAAAACGCAGCTATCTAACCGAACGGTTGTCAATACGTGCACTCAACTTCCAGAGTTAAACCGGTGTGTGGATTCAGCAGTCTGCAAACACCTTCTCTGCAGAGTCCCAAAACAGGCGTTTTCAGCCCATTACCGGCATAGGGAAGTAACAGCAGTAAGCACAGGGAAATATCTGCTTCTAAATCGAAAACACAGCTATCTAAACGAACGGTTGTCAATGTGTGCACTCAACTTCCAGAGTTAAACCCGTGTGTGGATTCAGCAGTCTGCAAACCCTTTCTCTGCAGAGTCCCAAAACAGGCGTTTTCAGCCCGTTACCGGCATACGGAAGAAACAGCAGTTAGCACAGGGAAATATCTGCTTCTAAATCCAAAACGCAGCTATCTAACAGAACGGTTGTCAATGTGTGCTTTCAACTTCCAGAGTTAAACCCGTGTGTGGACTCAGCAGTCTGCAAACACTTTCTCTGCAGAGTCCCAAAACAGGCGTTTTCAGCCCATTACCGGCATATGGAAGAAACAGCAGTAAGCACAGGGAAATATCTGCTTCTAATTCCAAAACGCAGCCATCTAACAGAACGGTTGTCAATGTGTGCACTCAACTTCCAGAGTTAAACCCGTGTGTGGATTCAGCAGTCTGTAAACACTTTCTCTGCAGAGTCCCAAAACAGGCGTTTTCAGCCCATTACTGGCATATGGAAGAAACAGCAGTAAGCACAGGAAATATCTGCTTCTAAATCCAAAACGCAGCTATCTAACAGAACGGTTGTCAATGTGTGCACTCAACTTCCAGAGTTAAACCCGTTTGTGGATTCAGCAGTCTGCAAACACTTTCTCTGCAGAGTCCCAAAAGAGGCGTCTTCAGCCCTTTACCGGCATATGGAAGAAACAGCAGTAAGCACAGGAAATATCTGCTTCTAAATCCAAAACGCAGCAATCTAACAGAACGGTTGTCAATGTGTGCACTCAACTTCCAGAGTTAAACCCGCGTGTGGATTCAGCAGTCTGCAAACACTTTCTCTGCAGAGTCCCAAAACAGTCGCTTTCAGCGCATTACCGGCATATGGAAGAAACAGTACTAAACACAGGGAAATATCTGCTTCTAAATCCAAAAGGCAGCTATCTAACAGAACGGTTGCCAATGTGTGCACTCAACTTCCAGAGATAAACCCGTGTGTGGATTCAGCAGTCTGCAAACACTTTCTCTGCAGAGTCCCAAAACAGGCGTTTTCAGCCCATTACCGGCATATGGAAGAAAGAGCAGTAAGCACAGGGAAATATCTGCTTCTAAATCCAAAACGCAGCAATCTAACAGAGCGGTTGTCAATGTGTGCACTCAACTTCCAGAGTTAAACCCGTGTGTGGATTCAGCAGTCTGCAAACACTTTCTCTGCAGAGTCCCAAAACAGGCATTTTCAGCCCATTACCGGCATAAGGAAGAAACAGCAGTAAGCACAGGGAAATATCTGCTTCTAAATCCAAAACGCAGCTATCTAACAGAACGGTTGTCAATACGTGCACTCAACTTCCAGAGTTAAACCGGTGTGTGGATTCAGCAGTCTGCAAACACCTTCTCTGCAGAGTCCCAAAACAGGGGTTTTCAGCCCATTACCGGCATAGGGAAGTAACAGCAGTAAGCACAGGGAAATATCTGCTTCTAAATCGAAAACGCAGCTATCTAACCGAACGGTTGTCAATACGTGCACTCAACTTCCAGAGTTAAACCGGTGTGTGGATTCAGCAGTCTGCAAACACCTTCTCTGCAGAGTCCCAAAACAGTCGTTTTCAGCCCATTACCGGCATAGGGAAGTAACAGCAGTAAGCACAGGGAAATATCTGCTTCTAATTCGAAAACACAGCTATCTAACCGAACGGTTGTCAATGTGTGCACTCAACTTCCAGAGTTAAACCCGTGTGTGGATTCAGCAGTCTGCAAACCCTTTCTCTGCAGAGTCCCAAAACAGGCGTTTTCAGCCCGTTACCGGCATATGGAAGAAACAGCAGTTAGCACAGGGAAATATCTGCTTCTAAATCCAAAACGCAGCTATCTAGCAGAACGGTTGTCAATGTGTGCACTCAACTTCCAGAGTTAAACCCGTGTGTGGACTCAGCAGTCTGCAAACACTTTCTCTGCAGAGTCCCAAAACAGGCGTTTTCAGCCCATTACCGGCCTATGGAAGAAACAGCAGTAAGCACAGGGAAATATCTGCTTCTAAATCCAAAACGCAGCTATCTAACAGAACTGTTGTCAATGTGTGCACTCAACTTCCAGAGTTAAACCCGTGTGTGGATTCAGCAGTCTGTAAACACTTTCTCTGCAGAGTCCCAAAACAGGCGTTTTCAGCCCATTACTGGCATATGGAAGAAACAGCAGTAAGCACAGGAAATATCTGCTTCTAAATCCAAAACGCAGCTATCTAACAGAATGGTTGTCAATGTGTGCACTCAACTTCCAGAGTTAAACCCGTGTGTGGATTCAGCAGTCTGCAAACACTTTCTCTGCAGAGTCCCAAAAGAGGCGTCTTCAGCCCTTTACCGGCATATGAAAGAAACAGCAGTAAGCACAGGGAATTATCTGCTTCTAAATCCAAAACGCAGCTATCTAACAGAACGGTTTTCAATGCGTGCACTAAACTTCCAGGGTTAAACCCGTGGGTGGATTCAGCAGTCTGCAAACACTTTCTCTGCAGAGTCCCAAAACAGGCGTTTTCAGCGCTTTACCGGCATATGGAAGAAACAGCAGTAAGCACAGGGAAATATCTGCTTCTAAATCCAAAACGCAGCTATCTAACAGAACGGTTGTCAATGTGTGCACTCAACTTCCAGAGTTAAACCCGTGTGTGGATTCAGCAGTCTGCAAACACTTTCTCTGCAGAGTCCCAAAACAGGCGTTTACAGCGCATTACCGGCATATGGAAGAAACAGTAGTAAACACAGGGAAATATCTGCTTCTAAATCCAAAACGCAGCTGTCTAACAGAACGGTTGTCAATGTGTGCACTCAACTTCCAGAGATAAACCCGTGTGTGGATTCAGCAGTCTGCAAACACTTTCTCTGCAGAGTCACAAAACAGGCGTTTTCAGCCCATTACCGGCATATGGAAGAAACAGCAGTAAGCACAGGGAAATATCTGCTTCTAAATCTAAAACGCAGCTATCTAACAGAACGGCTGTCAATGTGTGCACTCAACTTCCAGAGTTAAACCCATGTGTGGATTCAGCAGTCTGCAAACACTTTCTCTGCAGAGTCCCAAAACAGGCGTTTTCAGCCCATTACCGGCATATGGAAGAAACAGCAGTAAGCACAGGGAAATATCTGCTTCTAAATCCAAAACGCAGATATCTAACAGAACGGTTGTCAATGTGTGCACTCAACTTCCAGAGTTAAACCGGTGTGTGGATTCAGCAGTCTGCAAACACTTTCTCTGCAGAGTCCCAAAACAGGCGTTTTCAGCCCATTACCGGCATATGGAAGAAAGAGCAGTAAGCACAGGGAAATATCTGCTTCTAAATCCAAAACGCAGCAATCTAACAGAGCGGTTGTCAATGTGTGCACTCAACTTCCAGAATTAAACCCGTGTGTGGATTCAGCAATCTGCAAACACTTTCTCTGCAGAGTCCCAAATCAAGCGTTTTCAGCCCATTACTGGCATATGGAAGAAACAGCAGTAAGCACAGGGAAATATCTGCTTCTAAATCCAAAACGCAGCTATCTAACAGAACGGTTGTCAATGTGTGCACTCAACTTCCAGAGTTAAACCCGTGTGTGGATTCAGCAGTCTGCAAACACTTTCTCTGCAGAGTCACAAAACAGGCGTTTTCAGCCCATTACCGGCATATGGAAGAAAGAGCAGTAAGCACAGGGAAATATCTGCTTCTAAATCTAAAACGCAGCTATCTAACAGAACGGTTGTCAATGTGTGCACTCAACTTCCAGAGTTAAACCCGTGGGTGGATTCAGCAGTCTGCAAACACTTTCTATGCAGAGTCCCAAAACAGGCGTTTTCAGCCCATTACCGGCATATGGAAGAAACAGCAGTAAGCACAGGGAACTATCTGCTTTTTAATCAAAAACGCAGCTATCTAACAGAACGGTTGTCAATGTGTGCAATCAACTTCCAGAGTTAAACCCGTGTGTGTATGCAGCAGTCTGCAAACGCTTTCTCTGCAGAGTCCCAAAAGAGGCGTTTTCAGCCCATTACCGGCATATGGAAGAAACAGCAGTAAGCACAGGGAAATATCTGCTTCTAAATCCAAAACGCAGCTATCTAACAGAACGGTTGTCAATGTGTGCACTCAACTTCCAGAGTTAAACCCGTGTGTGGATTCAGCAGTCTGCAAACACTTTCTCTGCAGAGTCCCAAAACAGGCGTTTTCAGCCCATTACCGGCATATGGAAGAAACAGCAGTAAGCACAGGGAAATATCTGCTTCTAAATCCAAAACGCAGCTATCTAACAGAACGGTTGTCAATGTGTGCACTCAACTTCCAGAGTTAAACCCGTGTGTGGATTCAGCATTCTGCAAACACTTTCTCTGCAGAGTCACAAAACAGGCGTTTTCAGCCCATTACCGGCATATGGAAGAAACAGCAGTAAGCACAGGGAAATATCTGCTTCTAAATCTAAAACGCAGCTATCTAACAGAACGGTTTTCAATGTGTGCACTCAACTTCCAGAGTTAAACCCGTGTGTGGATTCAGCAGTCTGCAAACACTTTCTCTGCAGAGTCCCAAAACAGGCGTTTTCAGCCCATTACCGGCTTATGGAAGAAACAGCAGTAAGCACAGGGAACTATCTGCTTCTAAATCAAAAACGCAGCTCACTAACAGAACGGTTGTCAATGTGTGCACTCAACTTCCAGAGTTAAACCCGTGTGTGGATGCAGCAGTCTGCAAACACTTTCTCTGCAGAGTCCCAAAACAGGAGTTTTCAGCCCATTACCGGCATTTGGAAGAAACAGCAGTAAGCACAGGGAAATATCTGCTTCTAAATCCAAAATGCAGCTATCTAACAGAACGGTTGTCAATGTGTGCACTCAACTTCCAGAATTAAACCCGTGTGTGGATTCAGCAGTCTGCAAACACTTTCTCTGCAGAGTCCCAAAACAGGCGTTTTCAGCCCATTACCGGCATATGGAAGAAACAGCAGTAAGCACAGGGAAATATCTGCTTCTAAATCCAAAACGCAGCTATCTAACAGAACGGTTGTCAATGTGTGCACTCAACTTCCAGAGTTAAACCCGTGTGTGGATTCAGCAGTCTGCAAACACTTTCTCTGCAGAGTCCCAAAACAGGCGTTTTCAGCCCATTACCGGCATATGGAAGAAAGTGCAGTAAGCACAGGGAAATATCTGCTTCTAAATCCAAAACGCAGCTATCTAACAGAACGGTTGTCAATGTGTGCACTCAACTTCCAGAGTTAAACCCGTGTGTGGATTCAGCAGTCTGCAAACACTTTCTCTGCAGAGTCCCAAAACAGGCATTTTCAGCCCATTACCGGCATAAGGAAGAAACAGCAGTAAGCACAGGGAAATATCTGCTTCTAAATCCAAAACGCAGCTATCTAACAGAACGGTTGTCAATACGTGCACTCAACCTCCAGAGTTAAACCGGTGTGTGGATTCAGCAGTCTGCAAACACCTTCTCTGCAGAGTCCCAAAACAGGCGTTTTCAGCCCATTACCGGCATATGGAAGAAACAGCAGTAAGCACAGGGAAATATCTGCTTCTAAATCCAAAACGCAGCTATCTAACAGAACGGTTGTCAATGTGTGCACTCAACTTCCAGAGTTAAACCCGTGTGTGGATTCAGCAGTCTGCAAACCCTTTCTCTGCAGAGTCCCAAAACAGGCGTTTTCAGCCCGTTACCGGCATATGGAAGAAACAGCAGTTAGCACAGGGAAATATCTGCTTCTAAATCCAAAACGCAGCTATCTAACAGAACGGTTGTCAATGTGTGCTTTCAACTTCCAGAGTTAAACCCGTGTGTGGACTCAGCAGTCTGCAAACACTTTCTCTGCAGAGTCCCAAAACAGGCGTTTTCAGCCCATTACCGGCATATGGAAGAAACAGCAGTAAGCCCAGGGAAATATCTGCTTCTAATTCCAAAATGCAGCTATCTAACAGAACGGTTGTCAATGTGTGCACTCAACTTCCAGAGTTAAACCCGTGTGTGGATTCAGCAGTCTGTAAACACTTTCTCTGCAGAGTCCCAAAACAGGCGTTTTCAGCCCATTACTGGCATATGGAAGAAACAGCAGTAAGCACAGGGAAATATCTGCTTCTAAATCCAAAACGCAGCTATCTAACAGAACGGTTGTCAATGTGTGCACTCAACTTCCAGAGTTAAACCCGTGTGTGGATTCAGCAGTCTGCAAACACTTTCTCTGCAGAGTCCCAAAACAGGCGTTTTCAGCCCATTACCGGCATATGAAAGAAGCAGCAGTAAGCACAGGGAAATATCTGCTTCTAAATCCAAAACGCAGCTATCTAACAGAACGGTTGTCAATGTGTGCACTCAACTTCCAGAGTTAAACCCGTGTGTGGATTCAGCAGTCTGCAAACACTTTCTCTGCAGAGTCACAAAACAGGCGTTTTCAGCCCATTACCGGCATATGGAAGAAACAGCAGTAAGCACAGGGAAATATCTGCTTCTAAATCCAAAACGCAGCAATCTAATAGAGCGGTTGTCAATGTGTGCACTCAACTTCCAGAATTAAACCCGAGTGTGGATTCAGCAATCTGCAAACACTTTCTCTGCAGAGTCCCAAATCAGGCGTTTTCAGCCCATTACTGGCATATGGAAGAAACAGCAGTAAGCACAGGGAAATATCTGCTTCTAAATCCAAAACGCAGCTATCTAACAGAACGGTTGTCAATGTGTGCACTCAACTTCCAGAGTTAAACCCGTGTGTGGATTCAGCAGTCTGCAAACACTTTCTCTGCAGAGTCCCAAAACAGGCATTTTCAGCCCATTACCGGCATAAGGAAGAAACAGCAGTAAGCACAGGGAAATATCTGCTTCTAAATCCAAAACGCAGCTATCTAACCGAACGGTTGTCAATACGTGCACTCAACTTCCAGAGTTAAACCGGTGTGTGGATTCAGCAGTCTGCAAACACCTTCTCTGCAGAGTCCCAAAACAGGCGTTTTCAGCCCATTACCGGCATAGGGAAGTAACAGAAGTAAGCACAGGGAAATATCTGCTTCTAATTCGAAAACAAAGCTATCTAACCGAACGGTTGTCAATGTGTGCACTCAACTTCCAGAGTTAAACCCGTGTGTGGATTCAGCAGTCTGCAAACCCTTTCTCTGCAGAGTCCCAAAACAGGCGTTTTCAGCCCGTTACCGGCATACGGAAGAAACAGCAGTTAGCACAGGGAAATATCTGCTTCTGAATCCAAAACGCAGCTATCTAACAGAACGGTTGTCAATGTGTGCTTTCAACTTCCAGAGTTAAACCCGTGTGTGGACTCAGCAGTCTGCAAACACTTTCTCTGCAGAGTCCCAAAATAGGCGTTTTCAGCCCATTACCGGCATATGGAAGAAACAGCAGTAAGCACAGGGAAATATCTGCTTCTAATTCCAAAACGCAGCCATCTAACAGAACGGTTGTCAATGTGTGCACTCAACTTCCAGAGTTAAACCCGTGTGTGGATTCAGCAGTCTGTAAACACTTTCTCTGCAGAGTCCCAAAACAGGCGTTTTCAGCCCATTACTGGCATATGGAAGAAACAGCAGTAAGCACAGGAAATATCTGCTTCTAAATCCAAAACGCAGCTATGTAATAGAACGGTTGTCAATGTGTGCACTCAACTTCCAGAGTTAAACCCGTGTGTGGATTCAGCCGTCTGCAAACACTTTCTCTGCAGAGTCCCAAAACAGGCGTTTTCAGCCCATTACCGGCATATGAAAGAAACAGTAGTAAGCACAGGGAAATATCTGCTTCTAAATCCAAAACGCAGCTATCTAACAGAACGGTTGTCAATGTGTGCACTCAACTTCCAGAGTTAAACCCGTGTGTGGATTCAGCAGTCTGCAAACACTTTCTCTGCAGAGTCCCAAAACAGGCGTTTTCAGCCCATTACCGGCATATGGAAGAAAGAGCAGTAAGCACAGGGAAATATCTGCTTCTAAATCCAAAACGCAGCAATCTAACAGAGCGGTTGTCAATGTGTGCACTCAACTTCCAGAATTAAACCCGAGTGTGGATTCAGCAATCTGCAAACACTTTCTTTGCAGAGTCCCAAATCAGGCGTTTTCAGCCCATTACTGGCATATGGAAGAAACAGCAGTAAGCACAGGGAAATATCTGCTTCTAAATCCAAAACGCAGCTATCTAACAGAACGGTTGTCAATGTGTGCACTCAACTTCCAGAGTTAAACCCGTGTGTGGATTCAGCAGTCTGCAAACACTTTCTCTGCAGAGTCACAAAACAGGCGTTTTCAGGCCGTTACCGGCATATGGAAGAAACAGCAGTAAGCACAGGGAAATATCTGCTTCTAAATCTAAAACGCAGCTATCTAACAGAATGGTTTTCAATGTGTGCACTCAACTTCCAGAGTTAAACCCGTGGGTGGATTCAGCAGTCTGCAAACACTTTCTCTGCAGAGTCCCAAAACAGGCGTTTTCAGCCCATTACCGGCATATGAAAGAAACAGTAGTAAGCACAGGGAAATATCTGCTTCTAAATCCAAAACGCAGCTATCTAACAGAACGGTTGTCAATGTGTGCACTCAACTTCCAGAGTTAAACCCGTGTGTGGATTCAGCAGTCTGCAAACACTTTCTCTGCAGAGTCCCAAAACAGGCGTTTTCAGCCCATTACCGGCATATGGAAGAAAGAGCAGTAAGCACAGGGAAATATCTGCTTCTAAATCCAAAACGCAGCAATCTAACAGAGCGGTTGTCAATGTGTGCACTCAACTTCCAGAATTAAACCCGAGTGTGGATTCAGCAATCTGCAAACACTTTCTTTGCAGAGTCCCAAATCAGGCGTTTTCAGCCCATTACTGGCATATGGAAGAAACAGCAGTAAGCACAGGGAAATATCTGCTTCTAAATCCAAAACGCAGCTATCTAACAGAACGGTTGTCAATGTGTGCACTCAACTTCCAGAGTTAAACCCGTGTGTGGATTCAGCAGTCTGCAAACACTTTCTCTGCAGAGTCACAAAACAGGCGTTTTCAGGCCGTTACCGGCATATGGAAGAAACAGCAGTAAGCACAGGGAAATATCTGCTTCTAAATCTAAAACGCAGCTATCTAACAGAATGGTTTTCAATGTGTGCACTCAACATCCAGAGTTAAACCCGTGGGTGGATTCAGCAGTCTGCAAACACTTTCTCTGCAGAGTCCCAAAACAGGCGTTTTCAGCCCATTACTGGCATAAGGAAGAAACAGCAGTAAGCACAGAAAATATTTGCTTCTAAATCCAAAACGCAGCTATCTAACAGAACGGTTGTCAATGTGTGCACTCAACTTCCAGAGTTAAACCAGTGTGTGGATTCAGCAGTCTGCAAACACTTTCTCTGCAGAGTCGCAAAACAATCGTTTTCAGCCCATTACTGGCATACGGAAGAAACAGCAGTAAGCACAGGGAAATATCTGCTTCTGAATCCAAAACGCAGCTATCTAACAGAACGGTTGTCAATGTGTGCACTCAACTTCCAGAGTTAAACCTGTGTGTGGTTTCAGCAGTCTGCAAACACTTTCTCTGCAGAGTCCCAAAACATGCGTTTTCAGCCCATTACCGGCATATGAAAGAAACAGCAGTAAGCACAGGGAAATATCTGCTTCTAAATCCAAAACGCAGCTATCTAACAGAACGGTTGTCAATGTGTGCACTCAACTTCCAGAGTTAAACCCGTGTGTGGATTCAGCAGTCTGCAAACACTTTCTCTGCAGAGTCCCAAAACAGGCGTTTTCAGCCCATTACCGGCATATGGAAGAAACAGCAGTAAGCACAGGGAAATATCTGCTTCTAAATCCAAAACGCAGCTATCTAACAGAACGGTTGTCAATGTGTGCACTCAACTTCCAGAGTTAAACCCGTGTGTGGATTCAGCAGTCTGCAAACCCTTTCTCTGCAGAGTCCCAAAACAGGCGTTTTCAGCCCGTTACCGGCATATGGAAGAAACAGCAGTTAGCACAGGGAAATATCTGCTTCTAAATCCAAAACGCAGCTATCTAACAGAACGGTTGTCAATGTGTGCTTTCAACTTCCAGAGTTAAACCCGTGTGTGGACTCAGCAGTCTGCAAACACTTTCTCTGCAGAGTCCCAAAACAGGCGTTTTCAGCCCATTACCGGCATAGGGAAGAAACAGCAGTAAGCACAGGGAAATATCTGCTTCTAATTCCAAAACGCAGCTATCTAACAGAACGGTTGTCAATGTGTGCACTCAACTTCCAGAGTTAAACCCGTGTGTGGATTCAGCAGTCTGTAAACACTTTCTCTGCAGAGTCCCAAAACAGGCGTTTTCAGCCCATTACTGGCATATGGAAGAAACAGCAGTAAGCACAGGAAATATCTGCTTCTAAATCCAAAACGCAGCTATCTAACAGAACGGTTGTCAATGTGTGCACTCAACTTCCAGAGTTAAACCCGTGTGTTGATTCAGCAGTCTGCAAACACTTTCTCTGCAGAGTCCCAAAACAGGCGTTTTCAGCCCATTACCGGCATATGAAAGAAACAGCAGTAAGCACAGGGAAATATCTGCTTCTAAATCCAAAACGCAGCTATCTAACAGAACGGCTGTCAATGTGTGCACTCAACTTCCAGAGTTAAACCCATGTGTGGATTCAGCAGTCTGCAAACACTTTCTCTGCAGAGTCCCAAAACAGGCGTTTTCAGCCCATTACCGGCATATGGAAGAAACAGCAGTAAGCACAGGGAAATATCTGCTTCTAAATCCAAAACGCAGCTATCTAACAGAACGATTGTCAATGTGTGCACTCAACTTCCAGAGTTAAACCGGTGTGTGGATTCAGCAGTCTGCAAACACTTTCTCTGCAGAGTCCCAAAACAGGCGTTTTCAGCCCATTACCGGCATATGGAAGAAAGAGCAGTAAGCACAGGGAAATATCTGCTTCTAAATCCAAAACGCAGCAATCTAACAGAGCGGTTGTCAATGTGTGCACTCAACTTAGAGAATTAAACCCGTCTGTGGATTCAGCAATCTGCAAACACTTTCTCTGCAGAGTCCCAAATCAGGCGTTTTCAGCCCATTACTGGCATATGGAAGAAACAGCAGTAAGCACAGGGAAATATCTGCTTCTAAATCCAAAACGCAGCTATCTAACAGAACGGTTGTCAATGTGTGCACTCAACCTCCAGAGTTAAACCCGTGTGTGGATTCAGCAGTCTGCAAACACTTTCTCTGCAGAGTCACAAAACAGGCGTTTTCAGCCCATTACCGGCATATGGAAGAAACAGCAGTAAGCACAGGGAAATATCTGCTTCTAAATCTAAAACGCAGCTATCTAACAGAACGGTTGTCAATGTGTGCACTCAACTTCCAGAGTTAAACCTGTGGGTGGATTCAGCAGTCTGCCAACACTTTCTCTGCAGAGTCCCAAAACAGGCGTTTTCAGCCCATTACCGGCATATGGAAGAAACAGCAGTAAGCACAGGGAACTATCTGCTTTTTAATCAAAAACGCAGCTCACTAACAGAACGGTTGTCAATGTGTGCACTCAACTTCCAGAGTTAAACCCGTGTGTGGATGCAGCAGTCTGCAAACGCTTTCTCTGCAGAGTCCCGAAACAGGCGTTTTCAGCCCATTACCGGCATATGGAAGAAACAGCAGTAAGCACAGGGAAATATCTGCTTCTAAATCCAAAACGCAGCTATCTAACAGAACGGTTGTCAATGTGTGCACTCAACTTCCAGAGTTAAACCCATGTGTGGATTCAGCAGTCTGCAAACACTTTCTCTGCAGAGTCCCAAAACAGGCGTTTTCAGCCCATTACCGGCATATGGAAGAAACAGCAGTAAGCACAGGGAAATATCTGCTTCTAAATCCAAAACGCAGCTATCTAACAGAACGGTTGTCAATGTGTGCACTCAACTTCCAGAGTTAAACCCGTGTGTGGATGCAGCAGTCTGCAAACACTTTCTCTGCAGAGTCACAAAACAGGCATTTTCAGCCCATTACCGGCATATGGAAGAAACAGCAGTAAGCACAGGGAAATATCTGCTTCTAAATCCAAAACGCAGCTATCTAACAGAACGGTTGTCAATGTGTGCACTCAACTTCCAGAGTTAAACCCGTGTGTGGATTCAGCAGTCTGCAAACACTTTCTCTGCAGAGTCCCAAAACAGGCGTTTTCAGCCCATTACCGGCATATGGAAGAAATTGCAGTAAGCACAGGGAAATATCTGCTTCTAAATCCAAAACGCAGCTATCTAACAGAACGGTTGTCAATGTGTGCACTCAACTTCCAGAGTTAAACTCGTGTGTGGATTCAGCAGTCTGCAAACACTTTCTCTGCAGAGTCCCAAAACAGGCGCTTTCAGCGCATTACCGGCATATGGAAGAAACAGTAGTAAACACAGGGAAATATCTGCTTCTAAATCCAAAACGCAGCTATCTAACAGAACGGTTTCCAATGTGTGCACTCAACTTCCAGAGATAAACCCGTGTGTGGATTCAGCAGTCTGAAAACACTTTCTCTGCAGAGTCCCAAAACAGGCGTTTTCAGCCCGTTACCGGCATACGGAAGAAACAGCAGTTAGCACAGGGAAATATCTGCTTCTAAATCCAAAACGCAGCTATCTAACAGAACGGTTGTCAATGTGTGCTTTCAACTTCCAGAGTTAAACCCGTGTGTGGACTCAGCAGTCTGCAAACACTTTCTCTGCAGAGTCCCAAAACAGGCGTTTTCAGCCCATTACCGGCATATGGAAGAAACAGCAGTAAGCACAGGGAAATATCTGCTTCTAATTCCAAAACGCAGCCATCTAACAGAACGGTTGTCAATGTGTGCACTCAACTTCCAGAGTTAAACCCGTGTGTGGATTCAGCAGTCTGTAAACACTTTCTCTGCAGAGTCCCAAAACAGGCGTTTTCAGCCCATTACTGGCATATGGAAGAAACAGCAGTAAGCACAGGAAATATCTGCTTCTAAATCCAAAACGCAGCTATCTAACAGAACGGTTGTCAATGTGTGCACTCAACTTCCAGAGTTAAACCCGTGTGTGGATTCAGCAGTCTGCAAACACTTTCTCTGCAGAGTCCCAAAAGAGGCGTCTTCAGCCCTTTACCGGCATATGGAAGAAACAGCAGTAAGCACAGGAAATATCTGCTTCTAAATTCAAAACGCAGCAATCTAACAGAACGGTTGTCAATGTGTGCACTCAACTTCCAGAGTTAAACCCGCGTGTGGATTCAGCAGTCTGCAAACACTTTCTCTGCAGAGTCCCAAAACAGTCGCTTTCAGCGCATTACCGGCATATGGAAGAAACAGTACTAAACACAGGGAAATATCTGCTTCTAAATCCAAAAGGCAGCTATCTAACAGAACGGTTGCCAATGTGTGCACTCAACTTCCAGAGATAAACCCGTGTGTGGATTCAGCAGTCTGCAAACACTTTCTCTACAGAGTCCCAAAACAGGCGTTTTCAGCCCATTACCGGCATATGGAAGAAAGAGCAGTAAGCACAGGGAAATATCTGCTTCTAAATCCAAAACGCAGCAATCTAACAGAGCGGTTGTCAATGTGTGCACTCAACTTCCAGAGTTAAACCCGTGTGTGGATTCAGCAGTCTGCAAACACTTTCTCTGCAGAGTCCCAAAACAGGCATTTTCAGCCCATTACCGGCATAAGGAAGAAACAGCAGTAAGCACAGGGAAATATCTGCTTCTAAATCCAAAACGCAGCTATCTAACAGAACGGTTGTCAATACGTGCACTCAACTTCCAGAGTTAAACCGGTGTGTGGATTCAGCAGTCTGCAAACACCTTCTCTGCAGAGTCCCAAAACAGGGGTTTTCAGCCCATTACCGGCATAGGGAAGTAACAGCAGTAAGCACAGGGAAATATCTGCTTCTAAATCGAAAACGCAGCTATCTAACCGAACGGTTGTCAATGTGTGCACTCAACTTCCAGAGTTAAACCGGTGTGTGGATTCAGCAGTCTGCAAACACCTTCTCTGCAGAGTCCCAAAACAGTCGTTTTCAGCCCATTACCGGCATAGGGAAGTAACAGCAGTAAGCACAGGGAAATATCTGCTTCTAATTTGAAAACACAGCTATCTAACCGAACGGTTGTCAATGTGTGCACTCAACTTCCAGAGTTAAACCCGTGTGTGGATTCAGCAGTCTGCAAACCCTTTCTCTGCAGAGTCCCAAAACAGGCGTTTTCAGCCCGTTACCGGCATATAGAAGAAACAGCAGTTAGCACAGGGAAATATCTGCTTCTAAATCCAAAACGCAGCTATCTAGCAGAACGGTTGTCAATGTGTGCACTCAACTTCCAGAGTTAAACCCGTGTGTGGACTCAGCAGTCTGCAAACACTTTCTCTGCAGAGTCCCAAAACAGGCGTTTTCAGCCCATTACCGGCCTATGGAAGAAACAGCAGTAAGCACAGGGAAATATCTGCTTCTAAATCCAAAACGCAGCTATCTAACAGAACTGTTGTCAATGTGTGCACTCAACTTCCAGAGTTAAACCCGTGTGTGGATTCAGCAGTCTGTAAACACTTTCTCTGCAGAGTCCCAAAACAGGCGTTTTCAGCCCATTACTGGCATATGGAAGAAACAGCAGTAAGCACAGGAAATATCTGCTTCTAAATCCAAAACGCAGCTATCTAACAGAATGGTTGTCAATGTGTGCACTCAACTTCCAGAGTTAAACCCGTGTGTGGATTCAGCAGTCTGCAAACACTTTCTCTGCAGAGTCCCAAAAGAGGCGTCTTCAGCCCTTTACCGGCATATGAAAGAAACAGCAGTAAGCACAGGGAATTATCTGCTTCTAAATCCAAAACGCAGCTATCTAACAGAACGGTTTTCAATGCGTGCACTAAACTTCCAGGGTTAAACCCATGGGTGGATTCAGCAGTCTGCAAACACTTTCTCTGCAGAGTCCCAAAACAGGCGTTTTCAGCGCTTTACCGGCATATGGAAGAAACAGCAGTAAGCACAGGGAAATATCTGCTTCTAAATCCAAAACGCAGCTATCTAACAGAACGGTTGTCAATGTGTGCACTCAACTTCCAGAGTTAAACCCGTGTGTGGATTCAGCAGTCTGCAAACACTTTCTCTGCAGAGTCCCAAAACAGGCGTTTACAGCGCATTACCGGCATATGGAAGAAACAGTAGTAAACACAGGGAAATATCTGCTTCTAAATCCAAAACGCAGCTGTCTAACAGAACGGTTGTCAATGTGTGCACTCAACTTCCAGAGATAAACCCGTGTGTGGATTCAGCAGTCTGCAAACACTTTCTCTGCAGAGTCACAAAACAGGCGTTTTCAGCCCATTACCGGCATATGGAAGAAACAGCAGTAAGCACAGGGAAATATCTGCTTCTAAATCTAAAACGCAGCTATCTAACAGAACGGCTGTCAATGTGTGCACTCAACTTCCAGAGTTAAACCCATGTGTGGATTCAGCAGTCTGCAAACACTTTCTATGCAGAGTCCCAAAACAGGCGTTTTCAGCCCATTACCGGCATATGGAAGAAACAGCAGTAAGCACAGGGAACTATCTGCTTTTTAATCAAAAACGCAGCTCACTAACAGAACGGTTGTCAATGTGTGCAATCAACTTCCAGAGTTAAACCCGTGTGTGTATGCAGCGGTCTGCAAACGCTTTCTCTGCAGAGTCCCAAAACAGGCGTTTTCAGCCCATTACCGGCATATGGAAGAAACAGCAGTAAGCACAGGGAAATATCTGCTTCTAAATCCAAAACGCAGCTATCTAACAGAACGGTTGTCAATGTGTGCACTCAACTTCCAGAGTTAAACCCGTGTGTGGATTCAGCAGTCTGCAAACACTTTCTCTGCAGAGTCCCAAAACAGGCGTTTTCAGCCCATTACCGGCATATGGAAGAAACAGCAGTAAGCACAGGGAAATATCTGCTTCTAAATCCAAAACGCAGCTATCTAACAGAACGGTTGTCAATGTGTGCACTCAACTTCCAGAGTTAAACCCGTGTGTGGATTCAGCATTCTGCAAACACTTTCTCTGCAGAGTCACAAAACAGGCGTTTTCAGCCCATTACCGGCATATGGAAGAAACAGCAGTAAGCACAGGGAAATATCTGCTTCTAAATCTAAAACGCAGCTATCTAACAGAACGGTTTTCAATGTGTGCACTCAACTTCCAGAGTTAAACCCGTGGGTGGATTCAGCAGTCTGCAAACACTTTCTCTGCAGAGTCCCAAAACAGGCGTTTTCAGCCCATTACCGGCTTATGGAAGAAACAGCAGTAAGCACAGGGAACTATCTGCTTCTAAATCAAAAACGCAGCTCACTAACAGAACGGTTGTCAATGTGTGCACTCAACTTCCAGAGTTAAACCCGTGTGTGGATGCAGCAGTCTGCAAACACTTTCTCTGCAGAGTCCCAAAACAGGAGTTTTCAGCCCATTACCGGCATATGGAAGAAACAGCAGTAAGCACAGGGAAATATCTGCTTCTAAATCCAAAATGCAGCTATCTAACAGAACGGTTGTCAATGTGTGCACTCAACTTCCAGAATTAAACCCGTGTGTGGATTCAGCAGTCTGCAAACACTTTCTCTGCAGAGTCCCAAAACAGGCGTTTTCAGCCCATTACCGGCATATGGAAGAAACAGCAGTAAGCACAGGGAAATATCTGCTTCTAAATCCAAAACGCAGCTATCTAACAGAACGGTTGTCAATGTGTGCACTCAACTTCCAGAGTTAAACCCGTGTGTGGATTCAGCAGTCTGCAAACACTTTCTCTGCAGAGTCCCAAAACAGGCGTTTTCAGCCCATTACCGGCATATGGAAGAAAGTGCAGTAAGCACAGGGAAATATCTGCTTCTAAATCCAAAACGCAGCTATCTAACAGAACGGTTGTCAATGTGTGCACTCAACTTCCAGAGTTAAACCCGTGTGTGGATTCAGCAGTCTGCAAACACTTTCTCTGCAGAGTCCCAAAACAGGCATTTTCAGCCCATTACCGGCATAAGGAAGAAACAGCAGTAAGCACAGGGAAATATCTGCTTCTAAATCCAAAACGCAGCTATCTAACAGAACGGTTGTCAATACGTGCACTCAACCTCCAGAGTTAAACCGGTGTGTGGATTCAGCAGTCTGCAAACACCTTCTCTGCAGAGTCCCAAAACAGGCGTTTTCAGCCCATTACCGGCATATGGAAGAAACAGCAGTAAGCACAGGGAAATATCTGCTTCTAAATCCAAAACGCAGCTATCTAACAGAACGGTTGTCAATGTGTGCACTCAACTTCCAGAGTTAAACCCGTGTGTGGATTCAGCAGTCTGCAAACCCTTTCTCTGCAGAGTCCCAAAACAGGCGTTTTCAGCCCGTTACCGGCATATGGAAGAAACAGCAGTTAGCACAGGGAAATATCTGCTTCTAAATCCAAAACGCAGCTATCTAACAGAACGGTTGTCAATGTGTGCTTTCAACTTCCAGAGTTAAACCCGTGTGTGGACTCAGCAGTCTGCAAACACTTTCTCTGCAGAGTCCCAAAACAGGCGTTTTCAGCCCATTACCGGCATATGGAAGAAACAGCAGTAAGCCCAGGGAAATATCTGCTTCTAATTCCAAAATGCAGCTATCTAACAGAACGGTTGTCAATGTGTGCACTCAACTTCCAGAGTTAAACCCGTGTGTGGATTCAGCAGTCTGTAAACACTTTCTCTGCAGAGTCCCAAAACAGGCGTTTTCAGCCCATTACTGGCATATGGAAGAAACAGCAGTAAGCACAGGGAAATATCTGCTTCTAAATCCAAAACGCAGCTATCTAACAGAACGGTTGTCAATGTGTGCACTCAACTTCCAGAGTTAAACCCGTGTGTGGATTCAGCAGTCTGCAAACACTTTCTCTGCAGAGTCCCAAAACAGGCGTTTTCAGCCCATTACCGGCATATGAAAGAAGCAGCAGTAAGCACAGGGAAATATCTGCTTCTAAATCCAAAACGCAGCTATCTAACAGAACGGTTGTCAATGTGTGCACTCAACTTCCAGAGTTAAACCCGTGTGTGGATTCAGCAGTCTGCAAACACTTTCTCTGCAGAGTCCCAAAACAGGCGTTTTCAGCCCATTACCGGCATATGGAAGAAACAGCAGTAAGCACAGGGAAATATCTGCTTCTAAATCCAAAACGCAGCAATCTAATAGAGCGGTTGTCAATGTGTGCACTCAACTTCCAGAATTAAACCCGAGTGTGGATTCAGCAATCTGCAAACACTTTCTCTGCAGAG